>NC_081784.1:1778105-1995605 GCF_963082965.1 Carassius carassius
GCAGTTGGAAGAAAAAAGAAGATATTTTGAAGAATGCTGTTTACTTCCATTGTGTGGACAAAAAAATCCAATGGAAGTCAATGGGAACCGAAGCTGTTAGGTTATTTAAAATATCTAATTGTGCTTTGCATAAGAAAGAAATGCATACATAATACACCATCCACGCTATGACTGACGCATACTTACTTTTGTCCTTCCATTTATCGAGTAGTTTCCCAGTTTTCCATTGCAATTCCTGACCAGGTCATCCATGCGACTCATCAAGAAGCAGATCTTCTCGCATCCAGGCTCCTTCCCCTCGATCCAGGTGATTATATCCCCCCTGATGTCCTTAGTAGAGTCACTTTTCTGACTCACCAGCTGTCCTTCAGTGAATTTACCGGTCTGCTGGAGAGCTTTTACGTTCTCCAGAATGGACAGCCCCATGTCTTCACCCAGAAAGTTGTCCACTACACAAATGCCGTGTTTGTTCATGCATGGGACTATATAGTCAGTGGCCAGTTTGTGAGCTTGGGGTTTGGTGGTACTGCTGTCAGCTTCTGAGCTTGCTGTTCTGGTGATCAGATCTTTTGTTTCTGGATCAGCGGGTTTCTCCTGCTGATGTGGAGTTTGTGGCACAGTCTTGGTCTTGTCCGCCTCTATGCAGGTGAGTTTGTGTTCTTTCCAGTGCTGTTTCTGATGCTCCTTGCTGCAGTAGAAAGAGATCCGGCACCGACCACACTTTAAAAGGTTTTCCATCTTTCCACAAAGCTCGCAAAACTGTTTATCCTGGTCCGGATCCTGGTCCGGATCCAGAACCGTAGTGCATTGGTCCATGTTCGCGTTTGCGTGCTGCTGGCCCTTTAAATCCAGTCCTTCCATGCGCGTTCCCGCTGATAACCTCCACGCGCAACGCGTCAGCCTGAACAACTCCAAACGAACAGCGGCGTCCGTTTCATCACACAGCAATATCCGCGCTTTCTCCGTTAAACCAACGGCTGGTTTTGGGATCGTTCCGCGCGAGCTCCATCCCGAAGCCTGCGCGCTCCTCCTCGCGCGTGGTTGTTGTGTGTCGGTCTGCTTTCGGCACGTCTCTAGTACGAGCCAAACCTCTGACGTCAGTCGCATGGGCGTGGCCAAACGGTTGAAAGCTATAAATAGGGCCCGCCTCATTTCATTCATTCACACACAATGAAGAGTGTAAATTGTGTTACTGCTTTCGCGTAAAATGATCTTAAACAGAGTTGTAAAGATTACCTAAAACCATACTTGAGTAAAACTACAGATACCTTACAGTGAAAATTACTCCATTAAGTTATGTCACCAAAACAGCTTGAGCTGATTCAAAGTAGTTAACTCATACTGAACATATAGACTCGAAGATGCATTAATCAAAGAGACACCATCATGGAAGTGAAATCAAGAAAGAGTTTCTTTGTAAGGAGAGCAATCATGTTTATTTTCTAAAACCAAAATAAAAATGAACACTTCAAAATCGCAAAGAAAACTGCTGCAGAAAAAGCAAGGTGCCATGTGTAATTGCAACACTCTTTACAAATGGACAGATAGTTTGTAGAAAATGTAGTGAAGTAGAGAGTATATAAGAGTTACTTATATCTTTGAAACTCAGTAAAACTACAGAGTATCCAAAAAGATACTGAAGTACAGTAATTAAATACATTTACTCAAATACTTTACACCTTAAACACATCTTAAAATGTTAATGCCTTTTTTTAGAAGTAGGTCGTATGGTAGCCTAATTAGTAAGCTTTTGGAGGCTGCAGGTTTTAGTTCAGCTCGACGGGGTCCATACGAGCCGATTTGTTCAAATTAATCTTGAAAGACAAGATAACTTTAGATCCAATGACTTTTATTGTTTTTGCATTAAATTAAATTTTAAACGTGCAGTATGGAATTTTTGGCCACCAGGGGTCACTCAATCAAAACAATAACATGAGACGTACTTTGATGACGTCGGGAAAGAGCGTAGGCTCATGGGAGTTGTTGTTCATTGGAACACGCGCTCTGTCGCTCCCCACATTCCTCACTCATTTTAACTGAGGCCGGCGACACACTGGATGCGTGGCGCAAGCGTCTCAGCTGCGTGGCGTGTCAGTTTTTAATTCGGCTCCCATGTTAATAGGTTAGAGCTTGCAGACTGCCTGTGTGAGACGTGTGTCTCAGGCGCGGCTCAAATCGCGCGGAAAACGTGTGCATGCTAGAAATAGAACCGACGCCTATTTTTCACGCGACACGCGCGCGTGTTGGAAGCGTAAAATATAATAGGAAAATATGTTTGTATGTAATTTTGTACACAAATACATATTAATTCGTGACATTTTGATGTTTGAAAGTCTATAGGTTGACATAAATTCAGATACAAATGTAATTTAAAAAATAAATAAATAATTATCGATTTTCAAATATTGCACCTGTCAAACATAAGTCTATTTTGCCGTCAATACTGTTGACGGTGTCCTTTATCAGTAGGCTTTATATTTATGTTCAACATGAAGTATAGATATTGTTGTCATGAAGACAAGAGCCTGGTCTGTTGGCGGTCTCCCTCTATGTCACCTACAGCAGCAGCAGCAGCGCTGCTATATAATATAATTATATTAATTATAATTAGGCATTATACTCTACATGAGAGCTAGTCCGTCTGCGTTTTACACAAGACATCATCGTTTCACAAAATATATGGATAGATACAGTTAGCTGAATTAATGCATACCTGTTTATTAGAATGCAAGCATCTCTCTGTAGTTTCAGTTTGTCACGAAGCTCTCTCTATCTTGGAAATGCAACTCCAATATTTACCCGTGTCTTGTTTCTTCTCTTGTCCCAAAACCTTCTCAGGTCATTTATTTCACCCGTACGTTTGCGCTTCACAGAACGTGCAGGCAAAGCATAATCATGATCCATAACTAAGTTATTGATTGAGGTATAAATACGAATATAAACAATATAAATATAAAATATAATAGTCTCGACCAAGGCTAGCTACTACTTTTTCTTCTTCGTCTCGTCTTTGCTTCTGTTCACCTTTGTATTTGGCGGTTCCGCAGGAAGTTAGATAAACTAGAGGGGTCAAAGTTTATATGACGCCATAGACGGGCGACAAAACAGAAATAAAGAAACGTGCCGTGTCTTCTAATTAAACTATAATTTTCTCCGGATTTTAAAGTTCGTGGAAACTGTCGGGATAATGTAAGTACACAACAAAAAAATATATATAACATAGATATAGTGATATCTGCTATTTTTAAAGCAGAAAAATTACATATTGTGCCTTTAAGCAACCTGCTAAATTAACTTAATCTACTAGTCTATCCAAAACTAGATTAATTTTTTTATTTATTTATTATTATTTAGGAATTAACCATGCTGATAATCCTATAGAAAAAAATGGTCTTTAGTTGGTTATTACATGGTTGGACTTTTATTAAAATATTAAATAATAAATAAATAATATATAATAAAATGATAAAGAAAATAATACACCAAACAGTAAAAATATGTAACGTAATAAGGAAATATTTTCTTTATACATATTTATAATATCTTTTCACAGGATAAATAGGGCTTTAGGACATGAAAATATGTTTTTTAGATGGGGGTGTCATGAGGATGAGCATATGGGGGTCCATCACATCTAAAAGATTGAAAACTCATGGTCTAAATGGCCAGGTCTGCAAGTGGCCAAGCAAGCAAAAATGGTATGGGATTGCAATAAAATGTGCAGAAATGTCATTAGATGATTCTGAATGTGTATTTTGTTGTACACTGCCCCCTGTAGGAGCATGCTGGCTCTCGTTCAGACAGTGAGGAGACACTGGGCCGCACGTACACAGTGGGCATGAATCCTCCAGACCAAGCTTCACAAGGAGGAACAGTAATCTGATATACAGTATGTGCAATCAAAGGAAAGCGCCTCTCAATAAGATATGTGTGTGTGTCTCGTCACTGTACAATGGTTTAACCACAGCACATTTTGTAAAAATCCACAAAAAATTTTATTGCTTGTTTACTTATTTCCATTTATTCATGATTGTATTTGAATTTGGTTTGGTTCCACGTTATGAATTTTTTTTTTCATTAACTTTACTTTAAGTTTGTGTGTGTGTGTGGGAGAGAGAGCGTAAATTGTGAAATTTACCTTATCTTGAGAAAGTTCAGTTTTATAAAATGAATTATGAAAATATAAATTAAATTTGAGTTGATTGCTAGATGACTAGTAATAATTTTAAGATTACCACTTTTACTACTGGACTTTTAAGTACAAAACATGTTCTCTCTATCTCTCGCTCTTGCTCTGTGTGTGTGTGTGTGTGTACATATAGATGGATCAAATTAAACTACGTTACCCAGAATGCCGTGCAGTGGCACGCAATTAAGAAGCGCAGGTCCGTTCGCGTGCCAGTGTTCAAAACAAACCGAATCGCGCGCAACACGCCGTTTTTACAACGATTTTGAGAGCACTTTTATAAAATTCGTTGTTTCTAGGTTTCATATGTGAGGAAGTAGCCTACGTCATCACACAGTCACATGTTAAAAAAACCCCTGATGAATGCATTCAGCGGGATTTAAACACTACAAAAACACCAGTTAGCAGTTTACTGTCCATCCGTGAACACACGTGTCTCTTTATATTAGAAATAAGTAAACGTGAAGATAAAGCATCTCTCGCCGCAGTTTTAAATCATTTGAAGTGCATGCATTGTTTGCTCATAGATTATGATTATAGTGAATTATGCTTTGTTTATGTAAACATGTTCCTCGCAGACGATGAGATGAATGAGTGAGTGTTACACAATCACTGCTGTGTGTTCACACTTCATGAACTCGACACCAAGCATGATCCATATTCCTCACGCACAGTCACCAGATGACTTGTTTTAATTATTTAGCAGAATAAGAAAAAAAAGTAGCTAGAAACAGCTAAAACACATCTCTTCCATCTTCATTTGACCCTCTAACAAAACTAAAAACACTTGCACTCTCTATATTCTAATTCTATTATTGTTACTTGTCTTCTTTAAAAGAGGGAGAGTGCCTCTAACATTGTTTTTTTTTTCTATTCTTTTGACTTGTTTTATTTTTATTTAACAAAAAAGACCCTCTAATGTTTTCTTTCTATTGTTTCTATTCTTACTAGGCTACGTGTCTTAGTTTAAAAAGAGATCCTCTAACAGTAGCATTCTCTATTCTTTTTTTATGTCTTTTGACCTGTTTTATTTTATTTTTTAATTTAAAAAAAACCCTTTAACACTTGCATTTTCTATTCAATTTGAATTCTTACTACTTTCTTTAAAAAATAAATAAAAATAAGTAAATCAAAAAAGAACCTCTGACTCTAGCTTGCTCTGCTCTTTTTCTATTCTATCTTCTTGTTTATCTTTTTATTTATTAAAATAAAAAATTATAGACTTGTCACAGCACTTACATATAATTGTCCTTTTGTTGGTTTGATTGCTTCTATTGTCCCTAAAATAACACACACACACACACACACACACACACACACACACACACACACACACACACACACACACACACACACACACACACACAGTTATACATTGTGTGTGTGTGTGTGTGTGTGTGTGTGTGTGTGTGTATATATATATATATATATATATATATATATATATATATATATATATATATATATCAATTCAATAAATTCAAGTCAATACAAATATATACGTAGGTATACATTTCTAAATACCATGTACAAGTTAAATTAAAAAAATGATTCATAGATTAAATTTTATGATTAATGTGTATCATGACACAATATATACATTATTAATGTTTATTTTTATTATTTTGTACTTTGATGAATACAAAAAATATTTTGCTCTAAAATAATTATATATAGTAAAATAAATTGATTAGATGTGTCTACATTGTAAATCAAATTATTTTTAAAAGGAAAACAAAGATTCCTGGAGTACATTTTACAAGAAAATAATATTTCTGCTTTTCTGTTTCAACATTTCACTTTAATTTAATTCAATTTGTTTCTTTGCTATTTCTTTGAAATTATTTGTAAAATAAACTAGAAGTTTCTGAATGAAAATTAGAATGTCATATTGGAACCTTTTTTTTTTTAGTGTGAAACAGAAAGCAAAAATATTACATACTTTTTTTCCCCAAATGCAAGATACATAGATTTGTTCCTGCTTTAATAAAATGTAATAATAATAAAAATATACATGTAATAGTGCAATGTAACTTTTAGATGGCATATGTCATTGCATATGTTTAACATGCATTAGATCATTTTCTAAATGCATGTAAATAAGCATTAGTCCTTTTTCAGTGTTCCAGATGTTGAGGAGATCCTGAACGAGGCAGATGTGAAACTGAAAAGCAGTCTTAAGTCTCTGGGGTATATTTGTAGCAGTAGCCAAAAAACAATGTATGTGTCAAAATTATCGATTTTTCTTTTATGCCAAAAAAATCATTAGGATATTAAGTAAAGATCATGTTCCATGAAGATATTTTGCAAATTTCATGCAGTAAATATATCAAAACTTCATTTTTGATTAGTAATATGCATTGCTAAGAATTCATTTGAACAACTTTAAAGATGATTTTCTCAATATTTAGATTTTTGTTGCACCCTCAGATTCCAGATTTTCAAATAGTTGTATCTCATACAAATATTGTCCTCCTAACAAACCATACATCGATGAAAAGATTATTTATTCAACTTTCAGATCTCAGAAATTTACCCTTATGACTGGTTTTGTGGTCCAGGTTCACAAATAATATATACATTATACCCTATTCTTGAAAACAGGGCTTTGAACAGGTTCCAGAAATGTTTTAGTTTCAATGTAGTATTTTCAGGCTTAGGATTTTGGACATAGTGCTTGAAATGGTAATTGCATTGCTTTCATAATGATTCACTGCCTGTGACATAATTATTTGCATGTTTACAGTATAATGCAATCTCTTATTACAGTCAAATTTTATCAAGTCAAAAGGATCTCAACTTAATAAGCTGTTGAAAATCGTTACAGATCTGCGATTGCTCTAAAACAGTTATTAAGTGCATCTTAAGTAAACAGACCTGGAAAGGTCTCCGGCTGAACAACCGCAAAATTACACCTAAACTTATGATGCTTACAGTTTAAATAAAAGTTTTATATTTCATGCTAAGTACATACTGCAAAGTTTCAGTATTAAAATGCTTGACTTGCGATGTTTGACATTGTGATATATTCTCATAACTTTATGCTCAAAATTTTGACTATTTTCAAAATAATATGACAATATCTTGTATTTCCATGAGTTCATTGTCATAAATTTGACTTTATTCTCAAAATATTGCAACTTTATTCTCATAATGCTACGATTTTATTCTTGTAATTTTGACTTTATTCTTAATCTCGTTTTGCTGACTTTATACACAAAATATTACGACTTTATTGTCATATTGCTATGACCTTATTATTAAAATACTATGACTTTAATTAAATGATGCTTTGACTTTGTTCTCAAAACGTAGATTTTTTTCCCCTAAAAATATTACAATTTGATTTTCCTAATTTTAATTTTATTTTTTTAAATATTACGTCTTGAATCTCATAAAGCCACAATTTGTCACGATCGCATAAAGGACAGGAAGCAAGTTGCAAGTAAACAATCCTTTATTAGAGAAGTATGGTCAGGCTGGGTTGATGGTGGGTGACGCAGGGACCTCGATGGCAGCACAGACTGGTGAGAAGGTGATTGAGTGCGCAGGTGGGTGATGATGAGGGATCCGGGGCAGGCGGATTAATCGGAGAATGAAATACAGGCTTTTTAAGGCGGACTGCCACCGGACTAATGATCTTGGTGACAGTGAATGGGCCAATAAATTTGGGAGCAAGCTTATTAGAGACGGAACGGAGAGGAATGTTCTTGGTAGAAAGCCACACTTTTTGACCCACGACGTATACGGGAGGCCTAGACTGGTGGCGGTCGGCTTTAGCCTTGGTGCGCGCCCCCACTTGGAGTAGAGTCTTGCGGGCTCTAGTCCAAGTGCGGTGACACCTCTGGACAAAGGCGTGAATGGTGGGGACTTCGACTTCGGATTCCAGACTGGGAAAAATGGGTGGCTGGTATCCTACACTACACTCAAACGGAGATAGGCCCGTAAAAATTTAGCACGGTTAACTCCTGGATGACAAGCCACATTAGAACAATGCCCCCACTGAATGACGTTGGACCGTAATCCCTCCGGCACAAATAATCAATTCGGTGGGCACCCGGGCGGAGGCGTTACCCCTTCTAAGGCCATCTTGACCTTAGATTCGATCTCCCATGTGAGTGTTGAGACCACTAATGTCTCAGGTAAAATACACTCGGGAGTAGACGGGCGTTCGAAGCGGTCAAAAATGCGCGACAAAGAACCGAGTTTGATGTTCTTGGAACCCGGGCGGTACGAGAGAGTAAAATCAAAACGTCCGAAAAATATTGCCCACCGAGCCTGTCTGGAGTTCAACCTTTTGGCAGTACTAATGTATTCTAAATTCTTGTGGTCGGTCCAAACTATAAAAGGGGCCCCCGAGTCTTCTAACCAGTGGCGCCATTCTTCTAATGCCATCTTGACTGCCAACAATTCTTGGTTACCAATATCATAATTACGTTCGGCAGGGGAAAACGTGCACGGGTGCATCTTGTCATCTGAGGGAGAATGTTGGGATAACACCGCACCTACCCCCACCTCCGACGCATTGACCTCCACCACAAACTGACGTGATGGATCAGGGGTGATTAAGATAGGGGCCAAAATGAAGCAGCCCTTCAGTTTGGCAAACACAGCCTCGGCTGTGTCTGACCACCTGAACGTAGTTTTGGGGGAGGTCAAGGCTGTCAGAGGTGTGGCTAGTTGACTGAAGTTGCGAATAAAATGGTGGTAGAAGTTGGCGAACCCCAGAAACCTCTGTAGGGCCTTACGGGAATCTGGACTTGGCCACTCTACCACAGCCTTAACTTTCTCTGGATCCATGCGTAATCCCTCAGTCGACACGATATATCCAAGAAACGGAACAGACTGTGCATGAAAAGCACATTTCTCCGCCTTGACAAAAAGCCCATTCTCTAGCAACCTCTGAAGCACTCATCGAACGTGCTGCACGTGTTCCTGGAGAGAAAAGGAAAAAATCTATATGTCGTCCAGGTAGACATATATGAATTGATCGATCATATCTCGCAGCACGTTGTTGACGAATGCCTGGAAGACCGCTGGGGAGTTGGAAAGCCCGAAGGGCACGACCAAGTATTCAAAGTGCCACCTGGGGGTGTTAAAAGCGGTCTTCCGTTCATCCCCCTCCCTAATACGGACCAAATGATATGCATTACATAAGTCCAATTTCGTGAAGATCGACACTCCCTGCAACCTCTCGAAGGCTGAAGACATCAACAGCAAAGGGTATGTATGCTTTATCGTGATGTTGTTCAGTCCCAGGTAATCAATACAAGGTCGCAGCGACCCGTCTTTCTTCCCCACAAAAAAGAACCCTGCCCCCCACTGGAGAAGAGGAAGAGCTGATGAACCCCGAAGCTAGAGAATCTGAAATATATTTCTCCATAGCCTCCCTTTCTGGGACAGAAAATGAATATAATTTGCCTTTAGGCGGAGACTTACCTGACAGTAAATCTATGGCACAGTCATAGGGATGATGGGGAGGGAGAGAAGCAGCACGAGACTTACTGAACACTTCCTTCAGGTGGAGGTACTCCGCGGGCACGTTAGACAAATCCACTGCTTCCTCCTGAAACATAGACATAGAAACAGCCGGACAAGCAGACACTAGACAAGACTCATGACATTTGTTACTCCAGGCAAGGATGTAATGCAGTTGCCAGTTCACTTTGGGGTTGTGACGGAGGAGCCAGGAGTGACCAAGAACTATGGGTGCAAGACGAGAGTCTAGTATGTAGAATGAGATGATTTCTGAGTGGTTGCCTGATGTGATGAGGGTAATGTTTTCAGTGATGAGTGAAATGATCGGCAGTCTTTGTCCATTGAGGGCGTGAACCGTGATCTGGTGAGTGAGGGGTCTGAGGGGAGTTTGAAGTTTGCGTGCGAGTGCATAGTCCATGAAATTACCTTCAGCCCCGGAGTCCAGAAGTGCTTGACAGTCATAAAATCGTGCTGACCATCTTAGTCTTACCGGAAGGAGCGTAAATGATGATGAGGTCTTCTTGGTGGACATCCCACCCGATAGTAGCCTCATAATTACTACAGGGCTTGGCCTTTTACCGGACAGATGTAGGTGTGATGACCGGTCCCCCCGCAGTAGAGGCACAGGCCCAGGGACCTCCGCCTCTCCTTCTCCTCCCGGGAAAGCCGAGCTCGCCCTACCCGCATGGGCTCGTGATCGTAGGAGGGGCTGGCTGCGTCTCCGCCGCTGACTCGGGCATCCGTAGGAGCTCTCGGTGTGGGATTGGGTAGGTTACGCCGTTCCACTCATGTCAGTCGTGCATCTACCCTAAGTGCCAGCTCAATGAGTCCATTGAGTGAGGTTGGAAGGTCCAGGGCGTAGATCTCCCTCTGGACGCGGTCAGACAGCCCATGCAGAAACATGTCGCACTGCGCCTCCTCGTTCCATTGACACTCCACCGCCAGGGTGCGGAACTCGATAGAGAAATCCGAAACTGATCTCTCTCCTTGTCGTAATTCGGCTAGCCTCCTAGCCGCCTCTCTCCCGGCGACGGCCCGATCGAAAACTCGCTTCATCTCGGCGGCGAGTGTCTAGAATGAGGCGCAGCATAGATCTTGATTCTCCCACACCGCCGTTCCCCATAATGCCGCCCTCCCAGTGAGCAGTGTCAACATGAACGCCACCTTGGCTTGTTCGTTGGAGAAGGTCCTGGGTTGAAGAGAGAAGTGCATAGAGCATAGTTTTAGGAAAGCTCTACACAAATTAGGCTCACCAGAGTAGGTTTCCGGAACTGGAAGGCGTGGTTCCGGCTGGGAGGGGGTCTCCGATGGTGTAGGAGGAACGGACGGTGTGAGCGGCGCAGTGGGGGCTCGCAGAAGCTGTAATTGCTGGGTGAGCTCGGACACCTGCGCCACCAAAGCCTGGACAGCGCGACCAGTGTCGTTAAGACTCCGTTCCTGGGAGTCCATCCTTCGAGCACAAGCGCTTTGGAACTCTTCCAACGCCGATGATGGGTTACTTGCTGCTTCCATGGGTGGTCAGATCGTTCTGTCGCGATCGCATAAAGGACAGGAAGCAAGTTGCAAGTAAACAATCCTTTATTAGAGAAGTATGGTCAGGCTGGGTTGATGGTGGGTGACGGAGGGACCTCGATGGCAGCACAGACTGGTGAGAAGGTGATTGAGTGCGCAGGTGGGGGATGATGAAGGACCCGTGAGATGAATGGTAATCCACAACGACCGAACAGGAACAAGACACAAGGAGTAGCTGAGCAGATGGGACACAGACATGAATCACGGAGGACCTCAAACAACGATGAAACAACCCACATGAAACAATCAACATGACGTAACATGAGACGAGCAGGAAACGGTGCATTCATGAACTGTGACACAATTTTACTCTCATAATTTTTAATTTATTTGCATAATATTAGGACTTTAATTTCACAACGCTATGATTTTATTCTCATGATTTTGATTTTATAATATTAGGACTTTAATCTCATATTGCTATGACTTTATTCTTAAAATGTTGACCTTATCATAAAAATATTACGACTTTAATCTCTTAATTTTGACTTTTTTCTAAAAAATTAAACATTTATTTTGCTAATTTTGATTCAATTTTAAAAATATTACTCAATCTCACAATGCTACAATTTTATTCTCATTATTTTGATTTTATTCTTATTAATGAATGAATGAATTTAATTAAATGATGTTTTGACTTTATTCTCAAAATGTTAGATTTTTTTTATATATATATTATATTATTACTTGATTCTCCTAATTTTGATTTATTTTCACAATTTTACGTCTTTAATCTCATAAAGCCAAAATTTTAATGATTTTGACTATAATAATAGGACTTTAATCTCATATTGCTATGACTTTATTCTCAAAATTTTAACCTTGTGTTGCTACAGATTAATTCTCAAAATACTCATTCATAATCTCATGATGCTTTGATCTCATTGATACTTTTTTTTTCTTGACTGTATTCTTCAAATATTAAGACTTTAATCTCGTAATCTTAATGTTGTATGCACAAGTGTTTTTTTTTTGAGCCGACTGTTGGTCTCCAGTAAATCATATCTTTTGCAACCATTATTATTATTTTTATTTTTGTCTTTAATAAGGGGAGAGAGGGCAGACGTGATGTCTGCAATCTTCTGAGGAACGCGTGGATCAGGAGGGAGGGGACTTAAATTCTGCGGTTATCTGGCGATGAGGGGAAGTCATTTTTAGATTATGGTCGCAGAGAAATCATCGGGGTCTTTCTTGCGACGTGACCGAGGTCAGATCCTGCCAATTAGCTTTCTATTTTTCTTTGTCTTTGAAGAGCTTTTTTGGGCTGTGACCCTCAGGCTCAAGCGTTGATAAAGCGTCTCATGAGCTTGTGTTCATCCAGAAGTCATTAAAGGTGCTCAGGGCTAAATGTGACACTAATTGCTGCTGATACAGTGATCTGATCAACATCAGGTTTCTGATGGTCAAGAGGTAGCCGAAGATGTTTTACGCACCTGGCATTAAACAGGTAATATGATAATAAGGTGACCTTAATCAGAAGGGTTATAGTTGCTTAATTAAAGCTTTTCAAGTTGTCAGAAAGATCTTATTTATGAGTTGAGTGCACTTAACTATTACAATAAATGTCGTAATCACCAGTGATTTACTTTTTTTCTATTTAAAGCTTTTCACCTTTTTCTTCTTTTATTAAGGCATGTTATTTTTATTTTTTCCTCTTTGTTGTTGCTGGGTTTTGCCTATTAATATTATTTGATTTTTGAAATTGTTATTTTTTTATTAATTGTATTGAATTTAATTATTTATTCTTTGGAGAATAAAAAGTTAAAAAGAACATCATTTATTCAAAATAGAAATATTTTCTAACAATGTAAGTCTCTACTATCTCTTATTACAGTCAATTGAACACATTCTTGCTGAATAAAAGAAATAAAGAAAAATAGGTACTAACTCCAAACTTTGATCAGTAGTGTATACTGTTACAAAAGATTTCTGTTTTAAATAAATGCTTTTCTTTTAAAATATTTATATTAATAAATATTAATTAATTCCTGAAAAAGACTAGTAATGATGCTGAAAATTCAGCTTTAATCACAGGAACACATTCATATTTTAAAGTATATTAAAACAGAAACTCTTATTTTAAATTGCAATAAAATTTCACAATTTTACCGTTTTCTCTCTTTATTTTTAAATAAAGAAAATGCAGCCTTTAATGAGCAGAAAAGGCTTCTTTAAAAAAACAATGTTTTGAATTGTTATATATTATATGAATTGGGTTGTGTCAAAATGCATCTGTTTTGTTTCAGCCAAAATCATTAAATGTAATTCATAATTATGACGTTTGGAACTCGACTAAATCAGTAGCATCACAGGAGGCCACATTAAATCATTCTCTCATATTTTCAACAATAATAAATGTTTATTTTTGTATTTAAGCAACAAAAGGTGACGACAGCATGTTTGCATGACGAGTTTCCTGCTAGATCTCAGAGAAACACAGTTTGTTTTTCCTCTGAAGGAGTGATTTCTACACGCTGTTCCTGATAGAAATGAAGATAATGCTTTACCCGTATTAGAAATGCCCCTTTTCTGTCATGCCTGGCACCAAACTTATCTATTGCAGAGCCTTTCGACTGTCATTCATGCAAACACACAGTGTGTTTTCAGTGTTTGGCTCACTGACAGCCCAATTATTTGTTTCCTTTTGGCTCCGAGTGCTGTTTCACACACTGGCACGATTCAGCAGACTGATCCGGGTACAGAGATGGACCATACATAATGCAGCTCTGTTACTGTTCCAACAGGCTTTGAGTGTTTCATTCTTCACCATCAGAGATGAAGAGGTTACAGACTGCACGCTGAACTCATCCGTGTCTCTGCCTTTACTTGACCTTCATTGATGCTGTAGTTATTACTGTATGTATATATATATTCATACATACATATATGACCCTGGAGCACAGAAGCAGTCTTAAGTCTCTGGGGTATATTTGTAGCAATAGACAACAAACAATACATTGTATGGGTTAAAATTATTGATTTTTCTTATATGCCAAAAATCATTAGGATATTATTTCCATGAAGATATTTTGTAAATATATCAAAACACAAAAAAAAAAAAAAAAAAAAAAAAAAAAAAAAATATATATATATATATATATATATATATATATATCAATTGAGATATTAATATATGTTTTATTAATATTTTTAATTTTAGTTAAAATTTTATTACTATTCTTGTGTTTATTTATTTTTGGTTTCATTAATCTTTTTTTTTTTTTTTAAATATGCCAATATAGATTATTTGTCTTTCTTTTTTTTAAGTTTAATTATTAGTTGTTTTAGTACATCAAGTTGAACTATAGGAAAATTAGAAATGTTACTTTGGCAAATAACTAAAATAAAATTAGATTTTAATTTATTTTATCTTATTTCAGTTCCAATATATTTTATTTCCGGTACCAAATTTTTTTTCCTGCTTTTTCTGTAACTATAATATCCCCAGTTTATAATATATATACTATAAATATTATAATATATTTTAAATCTATTATTCTAGTTTAGCAGGAGTGGTTTTCAGTGTGTTTATATCCAGTAAAGTGACTGTTCTGTCAAATTAACCTCCAAAGAAATGTCTTGTGGAGGGAGTCTCCAATCTCGTCCTTGATAACATTATCTCACTTCCTGCTTAGCGTGAGAAGACGACAAAACCTCCTTTACGTCGAGCAGTCCCTGCTCTCTTTCACCTGCTCGGCTTCGTAAAGAGCGGCTGTGTTCTGGGCCAAGACTCATGATGGGATTTAGTTTTCATTTTTAGGTTGAACACCGTTTCTCTGCATGTAGATCTGGAGCGACAGATCAGAAGGTCTTTGATGTTAATAGCCTCCAACAGTAAAGTCTTCCGTCCTGTCATTATTGACCTGATGTTTATACAAGAGCTGGACACAAACGCAGAGGTCAGTTTAACATCATCTGACTGAGACTGTTTTAATGAATTTGAAACTTACTATAATAATGCATTTGGTGCTTCTCATAAAAGCATTGTTTTTTTTGGAGAGCGAGGAAAAATACTAATATTGGCCAAGGGTGTAGATTTTAGGAGAGATGCTATGACATGACCCTATCAATATCCAGCCACTAAATTGCACCTAGCTATAATTTTGATCAGACAATTAAATATATGTGTATGTAACCGATGTTGTTGTCATTTAGGCAGCGTCAAGTTACAGTAAATGCATTAGAAAACTTTTTTTTTTGTTATTAAACAGTGCAAAACATCAAACATTAAGGCAGTACAGTTATATAAACAGAACAAAAAGAAAAAAGAAAGCGCACACACATGCAGATTGCTTAAGAAAATTAAATGAAAAGTGTAGTAACCATGTTTCTTTTTTTTGTATAACCATAGTTTTACTATAAATTCCATGGTTAAACTATGTTAAGTGTACAAAAACCATGGTTAATCTACTTTTTTTACATTTAAATTTTGTTTTTTTGGAAATAAAACCATGTTTGCTTTTCGTAACGGATGTGTTGCCGGGTTGACAACAACAATGAAAAATAAAAATACATAAATAATAATATGCACCTTAAGAGGACGCATAGGATGAATACAGAGATGCAGTTTTCACTGCTTTAGGAATAACAGGTCAATAAAGAAGAGATTTGTGTGTATGTATGTGAAATTTAATCTCTATTTTCCTATATTATTTTTCTAGTAGTCAAACAATCGAAAGACAACATCTTTAAAACAGCAAGAAAAGTAACTCAAAAAAAAAAAATCTGGTCAAAGTGAATGAATGTTCCTCCGAAAACAGCAATTCTTGTGAGGTATACAATGAGCTGGCTTTTTGAAGTTGATCGAAACTGAATAAGTGTTGTAAGATAATCAACTGAAAGCTTTGAGATCTATCACATCACATGACTGAAGCCTGATAATGGAGAGAGTGTCCTTGTTTTATATTCAGGCCTTCAGGGGTATGTTGAGGCCGTGTCCTTCCCTCACTTCATCAAACATCACACACTCATCAACGCTCCCTCGTCTGGTCTTCATCACAGAAAATAAGACATGCTACCGTATCCTAAAATCAGCATTAGGCATCCATCTGAATATAACCACGGCCTCCTTGATGTTGTCTTGCCAAAACAGACAGACTGTATTCTCCAGAGCACTTTCACCAGATTTATCAGATCACTCCGTCTTTTGCTGCAGTTTTTAGAAAGCAGTGAGGGCCGGCTGCTTGGCACGTCTCTCTGTTATTGAGATATTTTTAAACACACTGATCAAGGTTGATTACTCAGACTTCAAGGGTTTGAGTGTGTTTTTGGTTAAATGGCTGAAGCAAGGTTTGCGGTGAACACAAGCTCGTATTTAAGCTTACAAATCCATAAAGGTTGATTTAATTTGTGAACATTTTTGTGATGGAAAAAAACATGTAAGAATGGGAAATGTACACAAAATCATTCATTTCAACAAATGTACTGTCAGTATAGACACTGTAGCCATTGTATTCGGCATGTTTTCTTACTCAGGGTTTCTGCAGATCTTAAAATCTTAAATCAGAGAAAGGCGTTATGGCATTCTATGCACTGAACAAATATCTTCGAATCCTTAAATCAAGTTAGATTTACATTTAAGACAAATTGAACATGAAGTCTTGTTTTCTGAGAAATGAAATGAGTTTAAAACAAGGACAGATATTACCTGTATTAACTTGTTTTCTCTTTGAATTAAGTTTGTGTTTAAACCATGAACTCACATTTTGATCAGTTTCGCATTAAACAAGACTTATGATCTCCTGTTGTATTTTTCTTTTCAAGTAAATGCATCTAGATTTTAAATCTTTGGACGTTTGCACATTAAAACGAGACAAAAATAGAGAAGGAGATCACTTTTTTCACAGTGTAGACAAAAGATACAGTCAAAATTATTTATTTTTGTAACATTAATATTAATTACAAATTACTGTGAAGTGTTGCTACAGTATTTCAAGACATTCACATTGACTTCCACAATATAGGGAGGGAAAACAATGCAATTCAACTGTTTGGTTACTGCTTGGCTATTCTTTAAAATATGTTCTTCTGTGTTTAACCAAGAGTGCAACATAAGGGTGACAAAATTATTTGGTCTCAGAAAGATCATAAAAAGGCTTAAATTTACCTTCATAAACCCTGTTATTTATGCCCTCAGCTCTGAAACGTGTGGTGTAAAGAAAGTTCAGTTTCCCATTCATAATTGCAATTTTTGGGGTGGTGTTCATGTGCATTCAACTCGTCAATGTTGAATGCACAAACGAAAACTAAATAAAATGGATGGAATTGATGAATGAAAAAGAAAATCTAATAAAAAAACATACAGTTTGCATAGTTGATGGCTGTAATATTCTCTCAGTCTTTACTGTATTATTCTCTCTAGGCATCTTTCCTCTGAGAGCTCGAGATTTTGCCTGAAGTTGTACAATACTGAAGCATAGTGGCTAATTCAAGTAATTGCACAAGCAGGAGAGATCATTGAAGTATACAAATATTACAGTATGATGAGTCAATATAACAACCGTGTTCAGGTCTGAAGCCATGTTTTGATGTTTTGAAGGTTTTTTTTTTTGATGTTTTGAAGTTTTGAAGACAATTTTTTTTAGTGCTATTGATTTATACTATGCCATTTGTGTTATATTGCATATAGGCTAGTTGTGATAACTTTACTAATATCCTAAAATGTGAAAACCAGACGTAATAAATAAAATCAAACTCTTAACTGGTATTCTTTGACTTTCATGTGTCGGCAAGAGTCAGAGGTTAAAGTAGCCTATTATATATTTATACCTCATAATCATGTTCACACCGCGTGTTAGTGTCTCCTGGGAAATATCACATATTCTTACACATCAAAAAACCTGCTTCAGTGGTTCACATTGGGCCTTAAAGTCATGAGATCAGATGTTAATTAGATTTAGCTGCTTCAGTAAGAGACTTTGATTGTGACGCTCTGGGCAGTTTAGCTCAATTAAACCATTATGAGACAAACACACAGGCCTCGAATGAGACTTTCCACTGGCTATAGAGCACAACACAAAGAGCGGCTCTGTTCTCACTGCTGCTTCCTGGGCCTGAACGAGACTAAAGACAGAAAGACACACAGCAGGAAAGCAGGGCTTGGATCAGATGTCTGATTATTCCAGTTCATAATTCATTCAACAGAATGAAAACCTCTCAGTTTAACATTCATGTAAATAAATAATATACCAGACAGTTCAACCCAGACTCCTGTTTAACACAACCTGACCTGCTAAAATCTGATCTGAAGCTTCAAATATACAGATAACCAATATAATAACTCAGATCACAGGCAATGTTCTCAGAACGTTCTGGCAACGTTCTCCCGGTAACATTAATAGAACGTTCGTTCAGAGTTACATTAACTCTACAGAAACATTGTTTATGGAACACTTCTTTGAAACATTGTAGTCGGATCTTCATCTAAGTAACATTCTCAAATGGAACGTTCCCTTAATGTTGTATTTAACAATTACATAACCAAGAGAAAACTTTTTTTTTATGGACGTTTTGAACATTCAGGAATAATGTTTTAGCAAAACGTTCTTAAAAATTATTTTAGTTTATGGATTTTATGGGAATGTCTTTTGACTTATTTTTTTACTTCTGTAGAAAGTGTATGGGAAAATAAAATAATATTGTATTACTTTATTGTACTTTTGAACATATAGTAAAGATTTTACATTTATTGTTTTGTTAAATCTAAAATAATATTCCAGTGTATCCTGCATGTTTATGAATGTCACTGATAAAATATTTAGTATCTGTGTTTATTAAGTGTATCTTCTTTTTTTCTTTTTTTTTCTCGTTGTCTTTGATCAGCTGGTGTTTTGGTCATTTTTAGTAGATATAGGAAGTCAGTTCTCCTCAAGTTCACACAGCTGTCCTAGCAAAGGCACCATTTCAGATGTCACTTTCAACACTATTTATAGCGAAATCAAATCTGAAAAACGTCTGTTTTGTGAAATGTTTTGTTTTGCATGTGCATCTTTCTTTCTTTACAATAAATGCCACTTGGTTTGGTATTTTGTCATGGTTTTCAGACATTTTAGAGCTCATAAGTCACATGAGCCCGTGCAGTATGAAGTGCATGGGAGTTTTGCTGTGGTGTGAACCAGTGAAGAATCGAGGAGTCAAATTCCAGCAGACGTCACAGAAACACACCGCGTAACGGGACAAAGTGCGGCTGCAATCCGGCTCTCGTCTGCTTCCTGACAGCAATGTGCTGCTGTGGCTTCATTTTCCAAGTGGACTTAATAAAATAACAAAACAAAGAACTTTGAAACATTCGCTATGGATTAAACAGAGGAACACAAGCGCGAGCTTTCTTCAGGTTTCCCTGTGGCAGGAAACTCGCCATTTGCGTCGCAGAGTTGGATATTTAATGGATCTATTTCATCCAAGCGTCGATTAAGATTACATATCTGAAAACCCCGGACTTTAAGTGGAAAGTGTACAAAAAAACTATTATTTTTCTGAAAGAAAGCGAACGCGCTCGGTTCACGCGTAAAGCGCACGCGCAGCCCATCTGAGAATGACGCGCGCGTCGTTTGGAGTTTAACTGACCGCAACTAGTTCCGTGGATTTACCGGTTTTAACCCGTCATGATGTTCGCAGGAATGATCATGGTGGAAACCAGCTCAAAAACACCCAAAACTAACTCTGACTCCGCGTGTCACCGCTGCGCTGTGAGGACAGGTAACACAAAATACCATGGTATTCCTTCATGTATCTTCTCACTGCATGCATGAAACAACAGCTTGGCACTGGGTTCGTGATATAGTGCTGTAATAAACTGAAACAACGAATTATCAAGATACCATGGTAGTACTGTATTTTATTAGACATGATATGCTGGAAGAAGTACTATGTTTATGGACATGTGATATCATGGTAAAGTAGCTTGTGATTACCATGGTGTTGGTAGTCACTGCATGAAAATAGTTTGACTTTTACAAGTTTTACAAGAAAATTTCAGTCTTTTTGCCTTAAAATAATGTGTTTCTGTGCAATCATGTGTGAAATTCACGAGCAATTTCAGTGGTTCCAAAGCCTTTTATTTGGTATATTTGATAAAAAGTAATTTAATTTCATGCTGGTACCAGATGAACCGTAATAAATTGAGACACTTACAAAAAAAAAATATAGGCCTACTAAAGGTACCATGATATTACTATGTTTTACTGGCCATGATATGATGGCTGAGCATGGGATTCTTTACAATAGCATGTGGATACCATGGTAAATGATAGTTATTCAGCACAATGGTGTATATCAATGTCCTATGATGATGTTACCTTGTTTTTGACCATGGCAATTAATTTAGTACCATGGTAATATATATACAGTATTTCAAAATACCATCTGATATCATCACTTTGCCACTTCAGCACTTCGTACTGTGTCTAATGGGATGTTTTCTGAACTTTAAGCCTCATGTTTTGATTTCTAATGTGCAATATGATATTTGGGAACGCATTTCTTTCGCTACAATCTCTTCCCACATCAAAGCTCAGCAAACAGTGTCAGAATACACGAGGATGGTTTAGCGGTTGGATTTATTTTTAGCCATCCATCAGAAGGTTAGATAAGTCTTCACTGAGTTTAACGAACCTTTCCAATCATAACAGCCCTTTGCATTCAGATTCAGATCTGGCTTTCAGACATAATATTGTTGGTACCCAAAGCCAGGCGGCTCTGGAGAAACGTGAAACTCATGTAAAACACACTCGATTTGGAGAGCAACTTGAGCAAACATTGAGAATGAGTCTAAAAATCCTGCCTTTTCACAATCTGTGTGTATTAAAATACTTACACGGCCGCTTTGCGAGTGTTTATTAGCTGTTGGCATGCTGCTAATTGGCATGACAGAGATTAGAGTCAGTAGAAGCTTCTTAGATAGATGCATATGTGTTGTCAATCTGTTTTCACATCCATAATTCAGGTATTTAGGCCAGTTTGAGCATCTCTATCAGTTTTTGCAATGACAAAATGTGTCATTATTTATTTACTCACCCTCTCTTCGCTCCGACCTTGTTATGTCTTGTTTTCTTCTGAAACACAAAATGAGATATTTTAGACCCTTTTCCATATTACTAAAGCGAAATGGGTCTAATTCTTGCTGAAAATGCCGCTTGACATCATTCATGTTTGGAACATTTAGGACAGAATTGTCGTTTTTGGGAGAACTTTTCCTGTAACTGTTATTTCGATTCAGTTTCTGTTAAAGTTTCATAGTTCGTGTTCTCTTTTATCATCAGATTTGTTGATGTTGTTCAAAGCTGTTTATGTTCAAATAATTTGCTCTCTTCACGTGGTTTATTGTGTGTGTATGTGATTTTCAGCTGGTTTGTGTCTCGAACAGGAAGTGCGTCGAGACGTTTGCCAGAACTTCAGCAGAAGTGCAGCTGCTAAATTTAAACACAGTACGGAGGTTTTCTTTTGTTTGTCAAATTCCCCTGTGCACAGGTCCCTAACTTATCAAAGTAGACCAGAAAGTGATCCTGTTCTCTGAGAAGCTGATGATTCATTAGTAGAGTTAAATATAGTTATATATATATAGTTATAGTTGAAATTACTTGTCTAATGAGCTGAATATACTCATGCATATACAAAAAAGAATCAAGTTAGATGGTTGCAAAATCAAAGTGCACTGCATACTATAATTAAAACATAAGCATCTCGTTGCACAGCATCTGAAATGTTGTTATGGTCGTTCTTAAATGCCTGAATAAAGTCTGTTGTCAAAGTACTAACATCTTAGCAGCATCATGACCACATTTATTGTGTTACATCTTCTGTAATACAATTGAATATAATTGAAAATGATTATATTCAGTGGCTTCTCCTACTTTACTTAGTGATATTTAGTGCAGGAAGTGATGATTTAGTGAAATTTAAACGGTGCTTTATTTGCAAATGCTTTATGCGATTTTTCCAATTGTGTGCATGAGTTAAATTCGCAACTTTGGATGGAAACAGAGCTAGAGTTATTTTTGTATTGTAGTTTTAATCACTATTTTGAATTCTCTGTAATAATTTTTTTTTTCAGTTTGCCGCTTTGTTGATTTATAGTTTTATTTTATTTCAGTTTTATCTTCATCTTTCAGCTATTTCAGCAACATTTCTAATTTTAGCTTATTTTCAGTTAACACCGATGTTTTAGTTTTTAGTCGACAGTAAAAACAGCTGTCAACATGCTGTTTGTGGGCACACAGAGAGCTGAGCTTGGTCTCACTGTTATCTTGGCTGTGTTAAAAAGGAAAAGACGTGCTGAAAATGACCGTCAAACTCTCACTTCCTCAAACGCTGCCGTCACTGGACGAGTCACACTATACGTGCATGTGTAAGTGTGGTGAATCAGCTCAAATGGTGAAGTGTTTCTGAAACGGTTTGGCGTTTTCTCCTTATGCATTCCCTTTTCCTCTTCATGAACTCCTCGGCGTACCGTCGTGTGTGAGAAGCGCTTGCTAGTGAAGCAGAAGTGTGTTTGGAGAAGGCCTCTCTAATCGACTAAGGTAAACACACGTTTCTCTCAGGGCTGTCAGCTCACTGAAAAACAGTGGCTTTTTTTAAATGCATGTCAATGTTGATTGAAGCTCGTGAGGTGTTTTTGTTAGTCCTTAAACCGTTTAGCAGTAGTGTTTTGCTTATGAGTCAAACATCTATTTCTCTTGCACATAGCCTACTTGTTGTTGATGTGATCAAACCTATTTGTGCTGCAGACATAAATAATTTTTCAAGCCATGTGTGTTGTTGAGCACCATTTTCACCTGCTGGATCATGAAACGGGTGAAAAAGTCACATAGACGCACCTTCATTTTGCAAAACAGACACCGTTGTCAAAATTGAGCTGAATGACACTATCACTTTCTGTCAAGCTGCTTTACAGCTAT
This sequence comes from Carassius carassius, assembly GCF_963082965.1. Lineage (NCBI taxonomy): Eukaryota > Metazoa > Chordata > Actinopteri > Cypriniformes > Cyprinidae > Carassius > Carassius carassius. The sequence continues at coordinate 1,801,236 of NC_081784.1, forward strand.
TTTTTTTTTAACCATGATGAATTTTGCAACATTAAAGGGTCAGTTCACCCAAAAATTAGGCAGTGTTTTAGTATCTCCCGAGGCATGGTGCATATGACTTTCTTCTTTCAGACGAATCCAGTCGGAGTTATATAAAAATGTGTCTTTGATCTTTCAAGCTCTATCATTGTAGTCAGTGGGTGTTGCATTGCTTCAGTCCAAAAGAAGTTAAATAAAAAGCGCCCATCCATAAAAAAAAGTATCTCACATGGCTCCGAGGAGTGAACAAAGGCCTCCTTTAATGAATTGAAGCATTTTTGCAAGAAAAATACCCATGCATTTTACAACATTCCTCTTTATTAACGTGAAGCGGTTTTGAAACGATCTGCATTGTGTAAAGCGCTACAGAAATAAATGCAACTTGACTGGAATTGACCAGAATGTGGATTATTTTCCCTTGAGATGGTAAGAAATCATCTAGTAACTTGACATTCTGGTTCTTTTGCATAGACACTTCTATATAAACAAACCCGTATACTTCTCATCTTTTTAAAGAGGGTTTCATCTCTTCTTTTAGGGAATTGTGACAAGCATGTGTTTTTACAGTCTTGTGAGTGTTTCCTTCCCCTTTGAGGAGAAGGCAGACCTTTAGTCGGCTCAGTGGTGTGGTATCTCTGTTACTAGTCATCTGTTGAAGGTTGAGTGATCTAATACCGTGTCCGTGACAGATGGTGGATGATGGTGCATCTCAGGTGTTGTGTAATAAGAGTGCAGGTGTTCACAGAGATGGACTCGTGTCATGCAAAAATGATCTGCATTGCATGTTTGCATTCATGTTGCTGTTTTCTGTGTATTCTTCAAAATATCTTCCTTAACTTTCCACTGAAGGAAAAACAACAACAACAACATAGTGAGTGAGTAATTTTAGGTAAAGTACAGGGTTTTCCAAACTGGGGAACTACAAAGGAGTTGATGAAAAGCTAATGATTAATTTCATCATATAAATAAAAGTGAGTTGAAATGTGAACATGAAATCATAAAAATATTGTATAAATTGTTATAGAATTAATAACTAGTTTAAATCATAAATAAAGGTGACTTGAAATGTGACTCAAAGAAAGCGGATGGAGAGCTAGGATTTAATAAAATCACAAAAATGTCAACAATCTGTATTGTATAAAGTCTTATAGAAATAAATAAATACAAGCATCTGCATTGTACTGTATAATGCATGATATAAATAAATTAAATTAAATTCTATAAATATAAAAAACGATCAAAACACCAACTAAAAGCATATAAAAACAAACACATAAAAGTTAGGTTTTAAAAGGCAATTCATTATTAAGTAATATTATTGATTTAAATGCACTAATGCTATTGTCTTCTGTAGAGCTGCTTTATAGCTGACAGTGAATTTGTTTCTTAATGAGTTCTGAGACATTAACACTGAAATTTTCCTCTCTTTTTTTTTGCAATGTGAAGCTGCTTTGAAAATCTGTATTGTACTGTATAAATAAAAGTGACTTGAAATGTGACTTAAATATAAAATGGGAGAAAATAAAACTTACTAAAACCATTCATTCGTAATAGGATTTAAAATAAAAGTAATATTTAGTAGTATCTATTTACCTGCACTGATTTTAACTGATCTGGGCTGAATAATGTCACTGACTTTGCAACATCTACACTGAACTGAATTCAGTCAAAATTGAACTGAACTGAATCGACAAGTGACTGTAAATATGACACACACACACACAAAAGTCAACATCAGAGAACTATGAACATGCAAATGTGTAAATTATTGAAATTTTTAACCACATCTCAGGTGAGACTTAGTCAATATTTGGTAACACTTTATTTTAAAGGCCATTTCTTACTATTAGCATGCATATAAGCATATTGTCTGTTTAATAGTGCATGTTATGCTCATATTAATAGTTATTCTGCATGACCATATTCTAAACCACTTAATACGACGGCCCAATACCAAAACTTAACAACTACCTCACTAACTATTAATAAGCAGCAGATTAGTAGTAGGAAACTCTTAGTGAATGTGTGTTTTCTGATCTGACGTGTCTGGTAGCAAAGGTTTGTGAATCCTTACTCTACTCGACTGTTCAATTACGTCCTTTTGTTCAAGTCTTCCAGAGGATGTGTCTCTTCCTCTCTCTGGAAAACATTCTTCAGCTGTGACTTCATCTGCTCTTCATTAGCTCGGTGTAAATCATGGTGAAAGACCGCAATGCCAGGAGATACAAAGAGATTTGTTCGTTTTTTTGAAAGGAAAGCATATGCACACAGTGAAATCAGTGATGCAAGCTTCTGTTTGAAACATTTCCTTCTTTTTTGGACGTCAGGTTTTGTCTCACAGGCGTGTGAATGGACTCTCTGTTATTTCTCTCATGTGAGTTGGTTTGTGTGTTTATGTTCGAAATCTCTGCGAGAGAGACGTTGAACTGCAGCTGTTCTCTCTCTGCAGTCGCTGCAGTGAGGGATTGTGGGAAATGTCTTTAAAGAGCCAATCACAGCTGCAGACAAAGAGTCCTTTGGAGAGTATTTCCACTGATCCCTCCCTGTCACCCTGAGAACAACAGACCGATGTGTTTCGTCGACTATAGAGATGTCGAGGGGTTGGTTTTGTCTCTGCTGTTTTGAGTTCATAATTTTATGATGGCTTGTCATTTATGCATTCATTTGGGCTCATCTTAAAGTCAGTTTTACTTGCACAGAGGAAACGTTTTATTGCGCAGATATTGCTTTTTTAGTTTAGAGAGAAGATGGATCTCATCTCATAAAGCATCAAATTAGTTAAACTTGTTTAATTTACTATGAAACAACTGATTACAATATTGCAATTGCAAATTGCAATATTTAATTTTAATTAATTTAATATTTATATCTAATATGATTTCTTTTTAAGTGAAAAATCTATATATATATATATATATAGATTATATTGTTATCAGAAACAACTGAGAAGCAGGAGTTATTAGCAGAATACCTCAGTTAGCTCATAAAAATGCATTGAAGTAAATGTATTATAAATAAAGTTTTGCTAAATATTAAGAATTAAATGTTTAAATTAATTTTCCTAATTAAATTATTTTCAGAAACACTACAGGGTTCTTTTGCCAGATAAAATAATCCATTTCAAATATTGGAACACTGAAAAATGTAAAAAAAAGAAAAAAAAAAAGAATAAAACACAATTAAGTTTAAAATGTGCAAAAAAAGTGCATTTTAGTATTTGTAAAAAATAAATTGTGCAAAATGTAAAAAAAATTAAAAATACATTTTTAAATGTAAAAATTTTTTTACGTGTAAAATGTACAGAAAAAATGCAATATTTAATGATGACTGTGTTATTAAAATATTTAAATATATCTTATATTTGTTTTTTTTCTGTGCATTTCCTAAAGTGCCCATCAGTTTTCATTTCTCGACAGCTGTATTGCATTTGACACATCGATCACAGGGAGATTTCATAGCTGAAACACATGACGACAGCTGTCATGGATGCCATTGTGAGAGTTTCTCCTTTCACGGTTAATTATCAAGACTAAGAGGTTTAATCAGTAATCTGTTTTCAACAGGTGGTGCGAGTCCGACCGCTGGAGCGGGAAACCATCACAGACGGCCGGGATATCATCCGCTTAACCAGTCATGTGACTCCAAAACTCCTGTTTCTGGCTCGCCTACTACTGAGAACACTCGAAAGAACACTAGAAAGAGCGCTTCGGGTTTACCCAGCGAGCAATGGCTTAAGGATGTTTACAAGAGAGACGACAGCCAGGATTCTACCAAAACTCAGTGTTTGCGAGACGCAGAGGAAAACTCCTTGATGCCATCGTGCAACGTTTTTAATTCGAGCTTCAGTTTCATTCAGCAGTCGCTAGAAACTAGTGATCTATTAGATGCGAGCACCAACATATCTGTGTGTAAACGGTCTGAATGGGAGCGAGTGAAGACGTGTGATGCTTTTAAACCACACACTGCTTTAGGAAATCACTCGAGCCAATCAGAGAGCAGCAGTGTTTCAGCTAGCCAATCAGAACATGAGGTTTTCTCATTAAGCAATTCGCCTTGCTCGATTGGTCAGTCGGTGCGACAGAAAGGGCTGTTATTGGACCGAGAGCTGTGGCTGGTGGATCTGGACGTACCCTGGCCACACCGGGACAGACAGATTTCGTCCTCCATGGCGTCTTACGTGAAAGAAAGCATCCAGGACCCAGATTCGAGCTCTCTGGACACTGAAGTCACGTCCTCGCTCTCGATTGACTCGTCAGACTCGACCTCGGCCTCATCGGTCACGTCGGGTTACGACAGCACAACCCCGTCCGCACATCAGAGTCGGGACGGTCTGATAAAAAAGTACGAGGATGTTCTGCAAGACTGTCTGCAGAGCAATCGCACAAACACCAAGGTCAGTGCCACACAAAATACATTTCACAGGACATCTTGTGTTCGTTAGTGCTTGCCAAGCTCATAACATTGCAGAAAATGATTTGCGTACTTGTTTATTAAGCATTTTTTCCCCACTACAAAATGTGCATGTGTTTTTTGTTTTGTATTATACTGTATTTGATATATCAGGCTTTTATGGATCATATAGTGAGAATATGAAGGAGCAATTCTGCTTAATTTTATTCAGAGGCTCAAATTGAGCAAAAAAATATGAAATTTGGTGCAGGAGCTGAAACCTATATGGCCAAAAAGTAGGAAGAATTCTGATATCTTTGAATGTAAATCAATGAGATGTTTATAATAGTTCATAAAATTATATGAATGTCACTCTTCACTCTATATCTTCAGTAATATGTCTTCGTAAGATAATATATTAAAATGGATCAAAACATAAATTGCAGTGCAATCCAATGATGATTGAGAGATGAACAAGATCCCGATGATTAGATTTGAAATGCACCGATTTTTATAAAAAATGATTGATGGAGAATCAAGTAAACCTTCATCTGGAAATATTACTAATCTCAATATCAAAGTCAACCGAGGATTTTTATGTGAAGTGATGTTTTTTCTAATGTCTCACAATGTTTTCCCCTCTGTATAGATTAAGTCCATAATGACGAAGCTTCAGAGATTGAAGCACAAAGCGGTTCTGGAGGACGACTTTGACACAGGTCAGATGTTTTACACGCTCAGTGTTGCTTTGATCAGTATTTGATGAAGCAGGATGGTTTCTCTAGCAAAAAGGCTGTGTATATTAAGTGTAAATACTAAAACAGAATTGATTTCTTGTTCTAAAATAGATTAATTCTTCATCTTTTACATCATATCTCTGAATTTCAGCCCAGGTTTGTGTCCAAATGTGTCCAAAGCTGATGACAGAACACAAAGACGGTTTCATCACATTCATGTGATGCTAACACACCCAAACACTCCCAGAGGATTGATAGTGACTTTAAACTTAGCCAAAAACATGAACTTGTGATTGCTGACTTCATAGCATCAGTATTCCCTTTTTACATCCCACGTGTTAGTTTGATTGGCAGTAGTTCCTGCTTATTTTCAGCTATTACATCTGGAAATGTTGTCAGTCTAATTATATTATTTCAGTGTGCACTGAATTTATTCTGAGTAGGATCCCGTTTGAAATGAGTATCTTTGCATTAGGATTATTAGTGTTATCTGAAACCAAAACCATTTAAAAAATAATTAAACTACTACTTATTTCTTAAAATACAAAAAAAGACTAAATACATGAATAAATAAATTAAATAAATTAAATAAATAAAAATTAATGAACAGTATTTAGACTATTTCAAAAGAAACGGAATAGAAATGTAAAAAAAAAACTGAATTACTAAAAATTTGTCCATTTAAAGAAGATATTTCCGTTACTTGAAAAAAAAATGTAAAATGTAAAAAAAAAAAAAAAAACTTAACTAATAAACAATATACAGACATATTAAATAAATAAATAAATACAAATGAAAAAAAAATGAAATTACAAAAAAAATTAACTTTCAGTACATTGAGAAAATAAAGTTTTATGTAACTTTCAGTACATAAAAAAACTAAATACATAAAAATAAATATTAAATAAACCAAAAAATTATGAACATTATTTAGACTATTTCAAAACAAACGGAATATAAAGGAAAATAAATTGTTATAATATTCCTAGGAAATATTATATATTCTTATAAAAATCTTGCCAATTATTACTCCTATTATTACAATTCTTTTTCATTACATGTTACCCCAAAAACTAATTAATATGCAAATGATATACAGTGTATAAATACATTATAAGTACATAATAGGACAAAGTGTTTATGGACATTTTACACACGTTGCATTAAGTAAGATGGTATATCAAATCATTCTGTTTTATCTTTCATAACATAGTTATGAATCATTTTTATACAAAGTTTGGTATAAAAAATAAAAATGGATTGGGGATTTAAAAAGAAAAATCACTGTTTTTGCATTTTCATATCTATTTGTGTCTTTTTATATGTTGTCCTCAACAGACGACATAGAATAACATGAATAAAATATAATTTTTCAAAAATGTAATTTCCAATTTTTTTCTCATGCTCTGAACAATGGAAGTATTAAAATATTAAACTTCTGGTAGTCAGGCAGATATATGAATATCAACAATTTGATAGTTTATAATAATAATATATATATATTTTAAAATGTTTATATTTAATAATCAAGATTATTTTTTGCCAAATAAAAATAAAACCATGAAAAAAATGTTCCTTGAATTAAAATAAACATTAGCTTATTAGAAATAATATAATGTATAATAAGTGAAATGTATTATTATTTTCAGATTTTCAGTTCCTAAGGCAACATTTCCCATTTATCTAAATAAATAAATAAATATTAAATGAACCTAAATAAATAAAACATTTATAAACATTATTTAGACTATTTCAAAAAATAAATTAAAAATAGAAATAACAAACAACAACAGAATTACTAAAACTTTGAAAACAGAAACAGAAAATATCAAGATATTAGTAAATATTATTTTATTGATAACCCCCCCTCCCCATAAAATATTAAGAAAGACTTTTGTAGTATACATTTAAAAGACTGTTACACCTGTGTGTCCCATGCATCAAACAGTATCAGTGTAACTCCATGGATCTGTGTTTCAGTGCTGAACAGCGCCACCTGCTGGTCACGAGCACACTTATCATTCAGGACAGTGTGCTGTTCATGGAGTCCTGCAGCTCTGTGTCCTGGATTTATTTGACTGTGTAACTCCTTCATCCTTTGCTTCATTACTCACACTGAGTTCCTGAACTCAAAAGCTTCCCTCTCTATCTTCAGTGTGTGTCTGGAGAAACGTCTTTTAAACTTCTTCTCCATCAGATCAGATGATTGACCTACATTCGTCAGCTGGAAGTCTTTTTTCCCCCTTTTGAGCATGAAAAACCTTGTGACTGATCTCTCTCTCTGTGTCTGTCTGTGTGTGTGTGTGTGTGTGTGTGTGTGTTTTATACTGTCTCTCTTACACTCACAAACACACACTCAGACATTTCCAGAAGTGTTTTAAATGCAGATTAGAGTGCAAGTGCTTCAGATTTTTGTTGAAGAATGGGTTTTAATTGATGCATCAATGTATCTTTATATAAATGTGGCTGTTTTTGAGATCAAATAAGTTAACTGTATTAACACCAAGGTACTTCATGAATAGCTTTTAGTATTTCTGTCATGCTTTTTAATTTATTTGGACCTAAATTGAATTTAAGCATGTGTGTATATGTGTGTCTTGACTTGTGGTTTCAGGCCATGAAAGAAAGTCTGTAAGTTTATATTGTGTTTGTGTTTAGCCGAGCGTTTTGGTAAGAAGCTAGAGGAGCTGAGGAGAGAGCGAGCGATGCTGAAGCCTGGTTTACCGTCCAGACGTCCGGAGCTCGCTGGATTTCTGGAGCGTCTCAGGACGGCCGTCCACAGCGTCATCCACAGGACACACACACACTGCAGGTCTCAACACATTCAAACCCCACTCAGATATTGAGAAATATTATTTCAGTTTCAAATAAGTGTTTTCTATGTGAATATGTTATAAACTGTCATTTATTTCTGTGATGTGCAGCTGTATTTCCAGCATCATTCCTCCAGTCTTCAGTGTCTTCAGAAATCATTCTGATATGCAGATTTGTGCTCAAGAAACATTTCTGATTATTATCAGTGCTCAAAACAAAAAACTATTTTTGTGGAAACAGTGATATATTTTATTTTCCAATAAAAGGTTCAAAAGAACAGCATTTATTTGAAATAGAATCTTTTGCAACATTATTAATATCTTCACTGTCACTTTTGATCAATTTTAATGCATCCTTACTGAATCAAAGTATTGATTTGTTTTGGTCATTTTCAATTGATTATTTAATATTCTATTAATTAATTTTTTTGGTTTGTTAAATATGTCTTTTGTTTTTTATTAAGTTGAAGCTTTTAGTTATTAGTGCATCTAGAGCTTTTTCTATATCATTTTTCTATTGTATTTTATTTCAGTTAATGTTGATTTAACGTTTTGGTTTCATTTCAGATAATGTTGATTTTTATTTTAATTATTTTTTTTTTTTTCAGGGTTTTGGTTTAGTTTTAGTTAACAGTGATAATCCTGGTTATAAACACATTTTTAATTCAAATAAATTAATTTATTATAATCATTGAGACACTCAATATATCTAATATTACTAATATAATACTTATATTTTATTAAATAACTCTTTGCTTTTGTTTAGTTCTCGGTTTAATTTCAGGTGATATTTTAGTAGTTTTTATGTGCTGTTGTATTTTTAAAAACAAAAAATTCTGTATTTGCTTCCTTTTTTATTCAGTTTCAGCATTATTCATTTTAGTATTTCAACTTCAGCTCATTTTATTTCATTTAGTTACCAAGGAAACATTTCTAATCTTTTACATTTAATATTCGTATCTAATACAGTATGTGTGTGTTTTATTCCAGCTTTATTTCAATTACTGAAAATGATTATTAATAGTTTTCGTTTACGGAAATTTTATATTAGTATAACTGACTATTAAATATATCTATCTAGTTTTTTTATTAATTTTTACTTTAGGTTTAGTTGTAGTTATTTTAGTACATCAGCTTAAACTAAATGAAAGTTAGAAATGTTGCCTTGGAAACTGAAATAAAATAAGTTATTATTTCGGTTAACAGTTTAACAGCTTTTTAAATGGTTTAAGTCATATTTAAGTACTGTATGAGAACCCTGGTGCTCAATAATAACACATTTCTAGTCATGATTTGCAGTGGCTTATTATAAATCTTTTTTTTTTTTTTTACAGGCAAAATGGTGAATTGAGTGACGATCAGGGATCAGGCAGCTCTCAACCTCGAACACGAGAGACGCTTTTAGAGGAAAAACAGAGGATTCAGGTGAACTGAAATATATGATCATCACTGAAACATGAATAAAGACAGCAGAAACTTTATATTAGTTTGTCACTTGATGTTTAACATTTAGAATATTTGACTGCAGTACATAAGCAGCAATAAGCCTTTGTTGCATGAGTGTTTAACATGCACAGATAAAGATTTTCATCTAATCGTTATGGATCACTTATGAAACACTTTAAATTGCAGAAATAATGTCATCCTTGCAGAAACATTCAACTTTTGACTATCAGCATGAAATCTAGTTGCTCGTTCTGGTTTGAGACTAGGAATGTAATGATTAACAGCGAGCTGATTGAAAATTTATTCAAATATCTGATGATTCAAATTGGTTGAGATGCTAAACAAATTCATTAAGGGCCAGGAGTTTATATGAACACATGTCTGAGGGGAACTTAATGTCTTTGGAAAAGTTTGGAAAATTTTCATCTTGCCTCTGTATGAAGCATATTAAAGTTTATAAGTGCAGCGCTGCTTTGTTTACAGCGGTAACCAAGGAAACGCTTTAAGCTCCACCTGCTGCAGTGTTCACAAGTGCTTTGTTTACAGCGGTAACCAAGGAAACGCTTTAAGCTCTACCTGCTGCAGTGTTCACAAGTGCTTTGTTTACAGCGGTAACCAAGGAAACGCTTTAAGCTCCACCTGCTGCGGTGTTCACAAGTGCTTTGTTTACAGCGGTAACCAAGGAAATGCTTTAAGCTCCACCTGCTGCGGTGTTCACAAGTGCTTTGTTTACAGCGGTAACCAAGGAAACGCTTTAAGCGCCACCTGCTGCGGTGTTCACAAGTGCTTTGTTTAGAGCGGTGACCAAGGAAACGCTTTAAGGTCCTCCCGCAGCGGCGCTCATAAGTGCTTTGTTTACAGCGGTGACCAAGGAAACGCTTTAAGGTCCTCCCGCAGCAGCGCTCATAAGTGCTTTTTTTACAGCGGTGACCAAGGAAACGCTTTAAGCTCCACCTGTTGCGGTGTTCATAAGTGCTTTGTTTACAGTGGTAACCAAGGAAACGCTTTAAGCTCCACCTGTTGCGGTGTTCATAAGTGCTTTGTTTACAGTGGTAACCAAGGAAACGCTTTAAGCTCCACCTGCTGCGGTGTTCACAAGTGCTTTGTTTAGAGCGGTGACCAAGGAAATGCTTTAAGCTCCACCTGCTGCGGTGTTCACAAGTGCTTTGTTTACAGCGGTAACCAAGGAAACGCTTTAAGCTCCACCTGCTGCGGTGTTCAAAAGTGCTTTGTTTACAGTGGTAACCAAGGAAACGCTTTAAGCTCCACCTGCTGCGGTGTTCACAAGTGCTTTGTTTAGAGTGGTGACCAAGGAAACGCTTTAAGGTCCTCCCGCAGCAGCGCTCATAAGTGCTTTGTTTACAGCGGTGACCAAGGAAACGCTTTAAGGTCCTCCCGCAGCAGCGCTCATAAGTGCTTTGTTTACAGCGGTGACCAAGGAAACGCTTTAAGCTCCACCTGTTGCGGTGTTCATAAGTGCTTTGTTTACAGTGGTAACCAAGGAAACGCTTTAAGCTCCACCTGTTGCGGTGTTCATAAGTGCTTTGTTTACAGCGGTAACCAAGGAAACGGTTTAAGCTCCACCTGCTGCGGTGTTCACAAGTGCTTTGTTTACAGCGGTAACCAAGGAAACGATTTAAGCTCCACCTGCTGCGGTGTTCACAAGTGCTTTGTTTAGAGCGGTGACCAAGGAAACGCTTTAAGGTCCTCCCGCAGCAGCGCTCATAAGTGCTTTGTTTACAGCGGTGACCAAGGAAACGCTTTAAGGTCCTCCCGCAGCAGCGCTCATAAGTGCTTTGTTTACAGTGGTAACAAAGGAAACGCTTTAAGGTCCTCCCGCAGCAGCGCTCATAAGTGCTTTGTTTACAGTGGTAACAAAGGAAACGCTTTAAGGTCCTCCCACAGCGGCGCTCATAAGTGCTTTGTTCACAGCGGTGACCAAGGAAACGCTTTAAGCTCCACCTGTTGCGGTGTTCATAAGTGCTTTGTTTACAGCAGTGACCAAGGAAACGCTTTAAGGTCCTCCCGCAGCAGCGCTCATAAGTGCTTTGTTTACAGCGGTAACCAAGGAAACGCTTTAAGGTCCTCCCGCAGCAGCGCTCATAAGTGCTTTGTTTACAGCGGTAACCAAGGAAACGCTTTAAGGTCCTCCCGCAGCGGCGCTCATAAGTGCTTTGTTCACAGCGGTGACCAAGGAAACGCTTTAAGCTCCACCTGTTGCGGTGTTCATAAGTGCTTTGTTTACAGCAGTGACCAAGGAAACGCTTTAAGGTCCTCCCGCAGCAGCGCTCATAAGTGCTTTGTTTACAGCGGTAACCAAGGAAACGCTTTAAGGTCCTCCCGCAGCAGCGCTCATAAGTGCTTTGTTTACAGCGGTAACCAAGGAAACGCTTTAAGGTCCTCCCGCAGCGGCGCTCATAAGTGCTTTGTTCACAGCGGTGACCAAGGAAATGCTTAAAGCTCCACCTGTTGCGGTGTTCACAAGTGCTTTGTTTACAGTGATAACCAAGGAATCGCTTTAAGCTCCACCTGTTGCGGTGTTCACAAGTGCTTTGTTTACAGTGGTAACCAAGGAAACGCTTTAAGCTCCACCTGTTGCGGTGTTCATAAGTGCTTTGTTTACAGTGGTAACCAGGGAAACGCTTTAAGCGCCACCTGCTGCGTTGTTCACAAGTGCTTTGTTTACAGTGGTAACCAAGGAAACGCTTTAAGCGCCACCTGCTGGCAGAGAGTGAATCTGCGTCTCATTCAGCTTGTCTGCTGTTTCATGCATTAAAATTTTAATTTAGTTTTGTTATTTACATTTACATTTACAAATTTTGTTATTTTGCATACTCTTTTATCCAAAGCGAGTAACAAATGAGGACAATAGAAGCAATCAAAACCAACAAAAGAGCAATAATATGCAAGTGGTATATTAGTATATTATTATAGTGCTATATTTCAATTTCACAAAGAAACGTGCAGCAGTTTGTCCAAACAATAATAAAAGGACACATTAAATTTGTCTTGTATCTCATGAGTTGAGTGAATCGTGAATCGTCTCCTACTGGAGAGCATATGACCGATCTGATGTTGATTTGAGCTCAGTAATAGGTTGTTGTGCTTCTTCAGAAGGAGATGTGTGATGTTCAGCGGAGGCTGGAGGAGCTGCGAGAGCGGAGCAGAGCTGTGGAGGAGCAGCTGGAGCAGCTGGAGCTGGAGGAGCCCGTCCTCGGTGGCTGTGATCCGGCTCAGATGCGGCTGATGGCTCGAGTGCTGGAGGACATGATCGGCTCTGAACACCGGGGCCAGATCAGTGCGTCTCCACCCGCAGAGATCATCAGGTGAGGGCAAACTGAGCAGCAAAATGTGGATAAACGTGAGGTCTCATAACTCATTCACACACGTTCAAACCTGCTAATGGTCGCATGATGTGTTCTGAGGCAACGTGGATGAAAAAAGTGCAGAGGCTTGGGAGATAAAATCATGCAGGTTTAGAAAAAGTCAATATAATGATTCCTTTAACCTCCTAAAATCAATATAACTCGTAGATTATTGATCCTGTAAAACTGCAGTGATGACGTTGTGTTCAAAACCTTTCATTTAAAGCGATAAATGGTAACACTTTATTTTAAGGTGTACATGTACTTATTATTATAATAACAATTAATTATGCATCGTTACATGCAAGTAACCCTAACACTAACCATATAATAAGTATTTAGTCAAGTAATATTACTAATATTATTATTTGCACTGTAACAAGGACACAATTGTAACCACTAATAATGATGATTAATAATGATAATAACAAAGATTAAATAATTTGTTATTATTGTTGTTATTATTTTTAATTATTGTCATTGATGATAGCAAAACACTAACATTAAAAATAATAATAATAATCATTATTATTAAAGAATGATGATGATGATTATGATCAATAACAACAATAATGATAATGTAAAAATGTATTACTATAATGGTTGACTATTGATTGAATATTATTTTTATTATCATTAATGAAGATGATAATTATTATTTATATAAATGTTTATATTTATATATAATGTTGATGATCTTTGATTTACTGTTGATTTAGTAGTATTATTAATATTACTATTATTATAATTGATAATAATATTTTTAATTCCGTTTATAATTAATATATCTATGGATATTAAGTGTTATTTATTTAAATATAATTTATTATTATTATTAGCATTAATAATATATAAATACATTTCAATCTATATGCATGTAATAATATATTTAATATATGTATATTAATTACTAATTATTGTTATTATTATTATTGATGTACATTTTATAGTCGTCCGTATATAAGCTCTTTTCTAAATCTTCTCTTCAGTGGACTGAGTTTTTGGAGGCGTTTCAGAGAGACGTTGCTGGTTGCTGGTGGTCATTTCTAGCGGCGATGAATCTGAGCAGAGAAATATTAAACTCTAGATTGCATGACTGTGTTTGGTCTCTCACAGATTGATTTTGATGCATATGTAGATTTATTGGAGGTAAAGTGCAGATTGAGGTCATAGCATTGAGCGCAGCTAAACAAACCCCGCTGAGAGATTGATTTCTTTTCTCCTGCACTGAGAGTTTTGAGGAGAAGCTGCATTCTCCATGCAATCCTCTCTATTTTATTGTATTTTCACCTGGCCCTTCTGGAAATGAGACACTCTTTTCAGCACGGTTATGAATTTATATTGCTTTCAGGCTTCACAGAGTTAATGCTTTCAGATGCTGGTGTGGACGAATATCAGATTTCTGTCCAAAACCTGTGTGTAATGCTTAAGAAGAATTGCTCGAGGCTCTTGATGATGTATATTACCTGTATATTTAATCACAGCTGTTATTTAAATATCATTTGTATACTGTTAATATCTTCTGTTTTAGTTTTAGTAATTTTGTTGTGTTTTATATTTTTTCACGTCAATGAAATATATGTATTTTTTATTAATCAGTTTTAAAAAAGTAATAAAATAGTAAACTTTTTGAACTTGATTTTTCTTATTTAAATGTCAATATTTTAGTTAACATTTTATTTCAAGTAATGAAAATATTTTTTGTTAATATTTTTATATCTTCTGTTTTAGTAATTTTGTTGAATGTTTTCATCATTTTTAGTATTTTTTATTTTCTCATGTCTATGAAATATAAAAAAAATATTACTTAGTTTTAGTACTTAAACTTAATGTAAATAAAAATGAGAAACTAGCTGAAATAAAATATTAAAAGTTTTGAGTTTTAAACAAAATTTTTCTTATTTAAACAAACTTTTTAAATTTCAATATTTTAGTTAACATTTTATTTCAAGTAATGAAAATATTTCATTTCAATATTTTCTATTTTATGTTATTTCTTGTAATAATAACCCTGAATATATTGCATGAATATTGCATGATAACCTGCATTATTAGCAGTGTTTGCTAAGTCAAGCATCATTATTACTATTCCTCAAAGTTGGCATCATTTTTTAATGTACAATTTATGACTTTACTGTTCAAATCTCATTTCAGCATCACTGATATTTATAATTAACTTTTATTTCCAGACTTCAGGAGCAAGAGCGAGCGCTGAGTTTATCTGTCAAAGAGGCAACGGCTAAAGTAAGTCCACATTTCAATCACATATTAATCATCTGTTCTTTCCCTAAGCATTTTACTTGTTTAGGATTCTCTAAAAACAACAACAAAAAAGACAAAAAAAAAAAAAACAATTGTGGCTGAATTTTAAAGTATTTAAAGTCATATTTTATTTTATTTGTTTTATTTTGTTTTGTATTATTTTAAGATTAATCTCTTTTTTTTTTTTTGTATTAAAAGATTTTTATTTATTAAGATTCTCTTGAAAAAATAATTGACAAAAAAAATTGTGGTATTTAAAATTGTGTTTTATTTGCTTTATTTTATTTTAAGATTAATTCTTAAAAAGGTTTATGTGGCAAAAAAATGTTGTATTACTTTTTTATTTTTTATTTTATGTTATTATGATTAAAAGAAATGTGTGGCTCAAATGTATGTAGTATTTAATAAAAAAAAATATATATATATATTATTTTATGATGATCTCTTAAAAAAGTTTATATGTCAAAAAGTTTTTTTAGCTAGTAACCAGTCAATATTAAATCTTATTAAATATAATTTCACCTTCAGACTGAACAATCCTGTTATTGTTTTAAATATTGTTGCTGTTATGTGGAAGTTGGGTGAGATGTGTCTAGTTTATATATATATATATATATATATATATATATATATGTGTGTGTGTGTGTGTGTGTGTGTGTATGTACTTGTTTTAAGCATAAACCTAATTAAATCATAAGTGAAAGCGCCAATGAAACAAGACAACAATTCTCTAAGATCTCACAGTCTCAGGTAAATTCATGCCCTTTCTTGTTTTTTTTTTTACTGTAAAACAAGAAAAAAGATGCTGATGTGGAAGTGTATAATAGAATAACATACTATCATGCTACTCACACTATTATACACTATAAGAGATACTCTATCCCACAATGCAATGCACTCAACTTTCCAGTCTTTCTTTCCATTTCCAGTTTGACTAATGAACCGTAAATGATATTAGACATAATTTTTATCTACTAATTTAATTATACTGGCCAAAATTTTTTTTTTTTATTTCATGTAATTCAAAAAAAAATTGAAATATCCATTCTGATAACTGGATCTGGAATAAGGCCATATGACAACAATATAGCATTCTTACATTCACAAACAGCAGTCATTGCATAATTTTTAAGCAGCATGTAACTTAATTTCTGGTAAGTCTTATTTTATTAACTAAGTTGCATCGGGTCAAAATTGTTGCTCTCCTCCTGAGTGTGTGTGTGAGTGTGTGTGTGTGTGTGTGTGTGTGTGTGTGTGTGTGTGTGTGGGTGTTTTCACCGCGGGTGGAGATGAGAGGAGATGAACTGCCTGAAAAATGGCACAGTGTGACTTTGTCCTCTGATGCACGATTATCTGATGACAGAGCACACAACCGCCTTCACCAGTGTGTCATCATTACTGCCTTCCAGAATGCTCAGTGCCCTTTATTTTGTTTTATTTTATTTTATTTTATTTTATTTTATTTTATTTTATTTTATTTTATTTTATTTTATTTTATTTTATTTTATTTTATTTTATTTTATTTTTATTTATTTATTTATTTATTTATTTATTTATTTATTTATTACATTTATTTTATTTTAAAGATTTTCTTTAAAAAAATTTGTGGCACAAATGTGTGTTGTATTTAAGATTTTTATTTTATATTATTTAAGATATATTATCTTAAAAATATTTATGTGGAACAAATGTATGTTGCGTTTAAGTTTTTTCTGTTACTATATCATTTTCATTTAAGATAATCTCTTTTAAAAAGTTTGTGGCACAAATTTGTGGTATTTATTTATTTTTTTGTTAGGTATTATCTTACAAATGTTTATGTGGCACAAATGCATGTTGTATTTAAGATTTTTATTTTCTTTTGTTTACAATATTCTCTTAACAAAAAAAGTTTGTGGCACAAATGTAATATGTATTTCATTTTATATTTTGTTTATTTATTTTATGCTCTTTTTATTTTAGCTATTATAAATGTATATTTTATTTTTGATATTAAAACCTCTTCATCATGTTTACATTTTCTACATGTATAAGCATCTAAACATTATCAGCTGTCGTGCATTAGCATTCAGTACTCAAACCTCAATCTGAAGATGAGAGCTGATGTGAAATGTGATGACCAAATGATGGAGCAAATGAAAAATGTGTCACATTTAGTAGTTTTTTTTAACTCCCTTCAAGCTCAGTGAGTTGAGTGACTGCTCTTTTCCTCAGGTGTCTAATCTCTGTTTCTCGTGGTTCAGGTGCTGTTGAGTCAGAGACTGGGATGTAGTCTGCGTCGGAAGGTCAGCGAGAGTGAAACACAGCTGCTGGCCCTTCATGAAGCCAAGCTCGTGGCCATCTCAGGTACATCCGCACCTCTGGGCTCATCTGTTTCACATGTCACTGTCACTTTGTGCTCCAAAGCACTGGACAGTACAGACTGACAGGCTTCTCCACTGGGATACCTAAGCACTGCATACACACACTAGCACAAGTCTCTTCTGCTCAACAAGGCTGAATTTATTTAATCAAAAATACAGGAAAATTGTGAAATATTATTATGATTTCAAAATAGCTTCATTCTATTTGAATATATGTTAAAATGTAATTTATTCCTGTGATCAAAGTTGTATTTTCGTCATCATTCCTCCAGTCTTCAGTGTCACATGATCTTCAGAAATCATTCTAATATGATGATTTGCTCCTCAAGAAACATTTATTATTATCATTAATGTTGAAAACTATGGAGACTTCTTAATAAAAGAAAAATGTTTTTTTTTTCCACTATTCAGACTTATAAAACATTTAAGAGTTGTGAGATTTTATTTTATTCTATTTAATTGTATTTTTTTATTTTATGTTCTCTTAACCAAAAGTTTATCGGGCACTTTTTTGTTTTTTAAAGATTGTTAGTTGAGTTTATTATTTCATTTAAAGTTCTCTTAAAGGTCCGGTTTTTCCCGCTTTTTTGAAGCTTTGATTGGGTTTACAGTGTGCAATATAACGTGTGTTCTTGTTTCGCGTGTAAAAAAACACAGTATTTTTCACACAGTTCACCTATCTGTATTCACTGTCATAAAAACGGGCTGATGACTTCCTTGTTCTATGAAGCCCCTCCTTCACAAACACTTAACAAGTTCTGATTGGGTCAGCGGTTCCTGTGTTGTGATTCGACAGCAGCTGAGCGCGCGCTACCCTCCTGGAAACACGATTGGACTAGTTTTGAGAAGCAAGTGTGCAGGAGCATGTGCTGGAGATGTACTTATAATCACAGGAGCATTTTTACTGACGAGAAGCGCATGAAAATCACATTCAATTTTTTTGCACAGCCCTAACATCTAGTTAAAAAAGCTAAACAGCGTTGCCCTTTGTGTAATAAGTTACAGAAACTGTTAAACGCACCAACTTAAATAATAAAATACACTGGTTGTGGTCCATAAACAACGCCTTCTCCAGACAAAGAGGGAACTGCTCCATCTTTCAGGAATAATCTTTGTGCGAATCCGGCATTAAACTGATTGAGATTGAGGAAGCTGTCCTCAGCAAAATGTGCTGCACATAGTTTTACTTGTGGATAATAATTTTCGGGAACCGAGTTAAACATAAATTGTAACCATTAATCTCCAAGTACAGCGTCCCTGGGAAGGACAAACAAAGATGATTGGACTACGAGATGAAAATAACAGCGTTTCGACGACATGGCCACAAACACAAACGCAGCTCTTCCTCTTCTCCGTCGGAGCGCAACAAGGCCACGCCCCCTTTTTGTGAATTAATGTGGGCGGAGTTTAGTCAAAAAACTGTTTTAGTGACGTCATTACTGCAGGAACTAGAGGGATGTAGTCCAAACGGGTCGTTTTTTTGTAGACGAATTCTGTTAAATAAAATATCTCGCTTGGCATTGAGCTTAGAGCTTTAGAATTTTACAGATATTATTTATACTCTAACAACAACATTACACACTAACTAAAGTTTAAAACATGGGATCACGAAGAACGGGACCTTTAATAAGTTGTAGTTATCTGTTTTATTACTTTATTCTGTGACGGAAACAAACACGACTTTTTCCTCACACTTCCGAGTTTGTCACAATTATAAAAATAAAAAAAAGGCAGAATTGTGGGATATTACAAAAAAAAAAAAAAATTCAGATTGATGAGAAAATAGTTCCTCTTTTTATTTTTTACTCCGTGCTTGTGCTGCTTCATTTTTTTGTATAAACCGTGACACATTTTATTTTGCAGGATTCTCTGATGATTAGACAGCATTTATTCTAAATAAAAATATATTTTGTAACATCATGTGTTTACTGTCACTTTTAATCAATTTAATGCATCCTTGCTGATTAAAAAATATACCCCCCCCCCCAAAAAAAATCCTACAAGCCCCAAAGTCTTGAGCATTAGTATACTTTTATTTCGTATTTACTAAAGCATCACTATAAATATTTCATATACATCCCTAAACACTGAGTATTATTCTTTTGCACACAACTCCAAATAGCAACTTGCATTTTCTTGAGAAAAAAAACGTAGTAAACATTTGTCAATATCTCAGACTGCTTTTTAAATTGCATGCTCTCTGTATTATTTAGCATGTGAGTTTTTAGTATGTCACAGATCTTAGTAAGCTGAAAACAGTATGCAGTATGGATAGTGCTGTTATTTCTGGTGGCTTTCTGCCGTTTTGATGTCTGTTTCTCATCTAATATTCTGCGTCTGTGATTGATTCTCGCTGCAGGAAATGACTTCAGCAGCGCGAAGGAGCTGAAGACTGAAATCAGGAGCGCGTACGGCGAGAGAGATCGTCTGGAGGGTCTGAAGAGGAAGCTGAAGACTCTGAGCACAGGAAGTGGATATGATCTGAGCCGCATGAAGGAGCAACACAACCAGATCAAAGTGGAGCTGCAGGAGAGAGAAGCCCAGTACGGTGAGTAACACGGCCTTCATAGAGACTCAAGAGCGGACACATGGGGGAGCCGTCTCTTCATGGACATCCAGAGATGTTTTCTAGGTTACAGTCTTGATTTCTGTAGAGAGGACATCTCTGTTCCTCACTTCTGCTGTCAGTGTCTCTCTGAATCGTGCGTGTTTCGGTCAAATAACAGAATAAATTGTCCCTTGATAGTGAATCCTTATTGTTTAAGTATAATACGACAGCAGCTCTGTTATTATTGATTATGTTGACTTATATATGAATATATTTAAAATATATTTGTAATATATGCATAATATGTTAATACGTGCATAAAGAGAATGAAGAAATATAATAATAATAATAATACATAAAATAAAAAAAACTTTTTTCATTTTGACATTTTCATGACAATTACTGTCATGCATTAATTAAAATCATACTTTCCAGACACACACATTATTTAAAATCAGCATGAATTAAATTAAGTGTACAAATATTATTATAACGTATAAATGCTTTGGGATTTATTTATTCATTTAGCTTTTTTAAATTCAATAATGTTAATTATTTTGCAGGAGGCTTTCATTTTAATTTATATTTTATTTATTTATTTATTTTTACTTTTATCCCAATATCCAGATACATGATTTCTTATTTATTAATTTTTAAATCAGCGAATTCAATTCCGTGTATAAAAACTGCTATGATGTATGAATATTTCAGAATTTATTTATTAATTTAGCTTTTTAATTCAATAATGTTAATTATTTTGCAGGAGGCTTTCATTTTTATTTTTTATTTGACTTTTATCACATGGATGAAAACCATCCTATCCAGATACATGATTAATTATATATTTATTTTTAAATCAGCAAATTAAATTCAGTGTATAAATACTACTATAATCTATGAATACTTCAGAATTTATTTATTACATTTTTTTTTACTATCAACCGCCAACAAACAATGGTGCCAAGCCAAAAACAAATCTTCACTGCAATTTAGCATTTCTTACGAATCACGGTTAGGTCTCTGAAGTTTGAGCTTTTTCTGCTCTGTTAAGTAATGGTTTTCTGAGGATGAGATCATGACAACAGCTCTGTTTCTGCACAAGCCGGGGCAAATACTATTTAATATGAGTAAATACATTCTTAATTACAAAAGTGCAAACCATAACCCCAGTGTAACAAGTGATGCATGCAAACCATTTTCCGTATGCCCAAAAACAGTGGCAGTAATGTGGCAAACACATGTTATTACACGAGAGGATGAAGACAGGCTAATAAGAGCCTAGCATGAGCAGCCCGTTCATGTCAAAGATCTTCTGTGTCCTGTATCATATTCGCCCTCTTTGCATATTTAGCATCAACGCTCAGGCTATCATTAGCTCACAATCTCTCGCACAAAGACGCAGCTAAGCCAAACTCTTTGTTGAGCAAAATGTGTGTGTGTGTCGAATTAAACAGGCGAGTGTAATCCGTCTAACGGCTGGCTGGAGTCCCGTTGGCTCCTCCTGTTGTTGGATTATATTGCATCTCAGAGACGAAAGGACAAAAACAAAGAAATTATAATTTGCATGAAGTAAATGAAACCTATTGTATGATAATTCACATTAGTGAAAATGAAATTAAGTAAATGAATCGATTCTGAAGTGTGCATTATGACAGTATTTGTACAATTAATTTAATTCATGCTTATTTAAGATAAATAAAAATATGTGTCTGCAGAGGATGGTTTTCACTCATGCAAAAAAGATTAAATTATATTTTGCATGAAGAAATGAAGCCTATTGTATGAATATTATTTAAAAACTAAAACTTTTTTATTGATTCAACATGTTATTGAATACGAATAAGAGGTGGGATCTATGCTCAAAGCAATGGAAATACACTCACAGTATGTGTGAGGACTGCAGAGAGAACGTCAATATAAAAACAAAGCCAAAACCCAGACATTTCAGACGATTTAGAAATAAAAAAAGGACATATGGTCACCCTGGAGAAGACAGTTTGTGCCTGGAAAAGTCTTAATGTTGTAAAAGGGGACATCGGATGCAAAATTGACTTTTACATGCCTACAATGATAAAATTCAATTCACTCCTTTTTTTATCTCCCCCAAAAACTTAAACAGTCTCAGTAATCAAGCGGTTTTGAGTTTCTGAGACATTATATTGTTCAGGCCTCTGGTTTATTGCTCGGGTAAAGAGCAAGTAAAGGTGTTGTTTTACACAACCTTTGAGGATTTTTATTATTCTTTTATTTCATGAAGAATAGACCGTGAAGAATCATAGCAACTTGTGGAAAATGGCCATCTGATGTCCCTTTTAAAGCCTTTTGCACTAGCCAGCAACAGTGGCCTAAGAGAGAGTGTAGAAAATGCAATTTTTGTGAACTTTATTCATGTTTGTTGCTTTAGAAAAGTCTATTCTGAAGCCGTGTAATGTACCTCGTCAGTGAGTATCTTGGTAGCGTCTGTAGTGACTGCTGAAGGTTTGATGCATGTGATTCTGTTTACATCCATTAATGCTGTAGTGCTCCTGCTCTGTGAAGGGGTTTTGTCCACAGGAAGAGATTTAATTAGAGACGGAGTAAATGGAGCGGAGATGTGAGCAGGTGACGAGGCTTTGTTTGTGTTTGCTGTGCTTCATCTCTGGGTTTCTGCAAAGATTCACTCACCAAAATAAACTCTAATGCGTCTCTTTTTGTGCTCTCCACTCCTGAAGGGACAGACCTTTCATTTCTTTTTGACGAGACTCTTGTTTACGCGTCGCTGTGTGCTGTTTCCTCCTTTGGTTTGCCAGGAAATGTAAAGCAGTGTTATTTTAGTATCATATTATAGTTTTTTTTTATTAATATATTGATTATATAATAATATATATACTAATCGTTTACATTTTTATATTTTGCATTTTCATTTTAATCGGAAGGTTTTGGTAAATTTGTGTGTTTTTGTCATTTTTATCAGTCTGTAGTTTTTTTATGTCTATATTTTTTTTTATTAATGTTTTTATTTATTTTTTAATTTTTCATTAAAATTAAGTTTGTCAAATTTTTTTTTTTTGTTATTTTGTTATGTCGTTTTTAAACGTCTGTTGTTATTATTAATATTTTGAATTAGTATATCATTTTAAATTTTGTGGTTAATTTTAATTTAATTAAGTCTTTAGTAAATTTGTATGTTTTTAGAGATTTTGGCGTTTAAGTTTTGGTAACTTGTTTTATTTTTTGTGTTTTTGACAATTTATTTATTTTTAAACATATATATATATATATATATCTATATATATATATATATATATATATATATATATATATATGTGTGTGTACATTTATATTTTTAATACATTTTGTAAGCTTTTTCTATTTAATTAAATATTTAATATGTAATATTTTTAATGAAGAATTTTAATGTAATATTTTGGTGTGTGCCCCCTCCCCAATTGAATTATTATTATTTTTTTTTTTAAATATATGTATTTATTCAAAAAATAATTTGAAAAGGTTTTTATTTTTATATTTTGTGTTCATTTTCATTTAAATTTAAAAATATAATTTTGATATTCTTTTTTTTTTGTCAATTTAATTTTCTTAAAACATCTCTATGATATGATATCCTGAATGCACTGTAAGTCGCTTTGGATAAAAGCGTCTGCTAAATCCATAAATTTAATTTTAATTTTAATTTAATCTATATCATTTTTTAATACATTTTATTTCAGTTTTAGTCATTTTCGTACTTAAATTTAAAATGAAAATTGGATTGGAAATTTTAAATTAATTAAAATACCTACATTAATGAATTAATTAATATGGCCATGAAGCAAAGTATTTTATTTCCCCCTTTTCATTTCAGTTAACATCTATATGATTTCAAAAAAACCACATTTTTTTATGGTTTTAGTTTTAGTTAATGGTAATAAGCCTGACGCAAAGTATCACTAGTACTATATAGTCCTTGAAAATACCTCAAAAGGTCATGCAATTACTTTTTTGCCATTAGTTTAGCATATTGCTTTGAATTCAAAGCACATTATTGTCAAATATCACATGTCTGTGCATCTGTAAGTGCTGACTAAGATGCTTTTGTGCATCTCTCTCCGTGATGTTGTGCTGAAACTCTCACAGAGACCCATTAATCACAGCCGTCTCCTCTGACTCAATTAAAACGACAGACTATTCTTCTTACTGCACCAGCGTTTCATGCCCACACATCTGCACCGAAACACACGGCTGCAGGTGTAGCATCTGCTTTTGAGGTCTATTATTGCTGTATAATAGAGGCTTTGTGTTATTTTACACATGGCAATAATTACCAGCTTTCTCTGAAATAAATGCATGCACTTTTTGCGATCATTAGCTCATGAGCGTCCTTCAGATGCATTAGCAGGATGTTTGTGTTTGTGTTCACACCACACCGCATGATAGTTTGATTCGTAAGCTGTCAGAAAAGTGCTAATTAATGAAATAATTTCAGACACATCTAAGCTTACCTTAATAATGAGGGAAGAAGATCAGCTCCTAACAGCAAGAAAAATACATGCTTTCTGTTGTTTTAATACCTCCAGGTGATGTTATGCATGCTTTTCTCACTTTTTATTAACAATCTGAATGATCAGAATTGCAATCTATCATACTGCTCCTACTATTTCTGCAGTATAAATACTGTACACAGTATGTAAATGTGGTTTGCATGGGATATTGTTTGCAAAAACGTGCAGTATACAATAATAAAGAGCACTTTACTGTAAATTGTACTGCATGATGCAATTCTCTCACATATATTTGTGTAGGTCTTGGTTTTACAATGTTTTTCTTTGTTTTTAAAAACTGCAAATGCTTCTCACTCAGCATTTGATTATCAAGAATGTCTCTGGCTGGATTTGAACCTACAGTTCTCATATGAGCACCACAGCTTGTGTGTGTGCACAGACTGCTTGGCCGTGACTCCAGCAGCGTTATATTTGCGTTCTCACATTATTTTCCACTCTCTGATGGTTAACAGATTGCTGCATGATCTACTGTCCAAAAAATCCCCAAAGCATGCATCACTTCTTCACTATGTGCCACTATCACCATCTGCTGCTGAAGAGACTCTCATCTCTGCTGTATGTCCCAGACAGCATCTCACACCAGAAACACATTGACTCGCTCGTCTGTGGCTCTATCTGAGGGACGAGGGTGACGTATATAGAGCAGTGGACCGTATTACAGCACATTTCAGTGATGGAATCTGAATTCATGTCTGCCATGAGATCTGAATCAGGGCTAAAATGCCCAGATTTTTCTCTGTGTGTGGGTTTTGAGGTCTGTGTGTGTTGTTGTAGTTGTGCACACACTTACTCAACACAGAGAGCCACGTGCTGTTCAGTGGAGATTGTGCTTTAACAATAGTGAACTCATTGTTTGACATTAACATGCAGATTTATTACTGAAACAGTGGCTATCGATGGTTGTGTATAAGAGTGAATGATACCGGTTAGGAGGTTTTAACTCTTGCATTAAGCTTAGTTTTTAGGATCATTGTTTTTTTTTCATGTGTGTATATATATATATAGACACACACACACACACACACACACACGTATGTATATATTAGACATTAAAAACAATTGTTTGGCCAGTTGTTCAGGACTGTTTTTTTCCAGTGGAAAAGCATTTTAGGCAGCAACTTTCATTAAGACTATGTTTCTTACACACACACTTTTAATATAAAAGGTTAAAGAACAAAAACGATATAAATATATGCTGTATATGTGTGTGTGTGTGTGCATGTAGATGTGTATATATATATATATATATATATATATATATATATATTAGGGGTGGTCACGGTTTTTGGTATGGTTCTGTCTATTTTTTTAGGTAGGTCTTAGGTATTCGTTTTTTAGGTACACAAATTGAATAAAGTAATCAAATGTAAAACAGCATCGCATATTTGACTGTATAAATTAAAGATTAGTCTTTATTAAAGTTATAAAAGCTTTTTAATCAAGAGCAATGAGTGATTTCTTTGTTGTTGCTGTTCGATTAATATAAAGACTGCCACTTTAAGAGAATGCACTGATACAGCAGGCCGACGTTCAGCTGGCTATGTCTGCTGTAGGATATTTACCAAGACGGGCATTTTTACATAATTTTTGTGTGAATTTGTCCATTTAAACACAATAGGGCTTGGGCGCCGAGTTGCATTCTGGGACGTGGCGGCCATGTTGCTTGCCTCGCGAATGTAAACGTACAGAGCTGGGAGAGTTGGGAGAAAGAAAAAAGATGTTAAAATTGTGAAAAGGTTGTGGGATTTATAGGGATACGCTAAATAGGGATGTCAGAGACCGGTATGTGGACAAAATCTGCACTATTAACGGTTTGGATCCATATGAGTGGAGTAACTGTTACAGATGACTTGCTGCCGCACCTTTGCATTACAGATATCTTCGGCTACCTTGTTTGTTTTGTGAGCGATATCAATGTATCTTAGCTCTGAAGAGCGCTCTCAACGTGCAAGGTTATAAACGCTCGCCCAGTTTCCACGCACTTTTCCCGAAAACTTTACTTGACATGAACGCGTTCTACGTGCTATTTAAGAGTCGCTGTCCATTTGCGAAATTCATGCTGAAATATAACCTATGGAATCGTATTCTGAACGTTCAACTTAATAATCTTCTTCTGTTGTGAATTAGCAATCATAGAAGTCTATTATAAAGCACTGACAAAATGGCTGAACAAAAACACAAGAAAAGATACCTTTCAAAAATATAGAGGCAAATAAATATGTTGTTTTTAATAGATGTAAAGGACACCATAGTAATAAGGAAAAACAAAACATCTGGGAGGACAAGAAATGCCCAATAAATGGCTAGTTTTCGTGCACGTCAGCAGCAAGTTATTGACAGATTTTTTGGATTTCATCCCTATTTTGCCCAGTCTTTGAAGCATATTTCCCACATTACTCCTTTTATGATTTTTTTGTTCAATCATTTAATTTAGATGTGTATTTAAATTTTTCTTCCCTTTTTTAATTATTTAATTTATAAATTCATTTAAACAAAAAACAAGTACAATATTTTGTATTAATTTATTATTATACTATATAAATTATGTCACTGTGTGCGTGTGGTGGTGGTGGTGGGGGGGGGGGGGGGGGGGGTAAGTGCACCGTATAGTTTCCTGCTTTTTTGTCCTTTGTCGATCACACCTATGATACAGTAATCCGGTATGCTGCGCTCTACCTAGCTTCTAGTTTAGTAACAGTTAGTGCTAACAACCATTCACACATGGACTTTTAACAATGTGTTTCAAAAGTGTAGTTAGTAGCGGTCAACCCTCCCGTTTTTTTCCGGGGTTCTCACGTATTTGAGCTCTTTTCCCGCTGTCTTCCCGTTTTAGTATTTTCCTGTAAAATATCCCGTTAGCCCCTCCATCAGACCTGTCAAGTCTCTGTGTTGTTGTCCTGTTGCTACTCCTTGCCCTTCCAGCGAAACAGATGTTTTCAAAGCATCGTTTCGCTTACTTGAAAGCAGCCTTAGTGTGATGTTGGGCTTTTTAAGATAGCGTGGTTGTTGTGAGAGCACGATTTCACGCCAATCTGTAACTAAAGTCACGTTATTTACGAATTTTTGCTGTCAGCAGAGGGATAGCAACAAAAAGATGAATGTTGAAATTTCCCGTATTTTGGATGAGTAACCTGAGAAATTTCCCTTATTTTCAATGTTGACTTTAGCTATATAAATTAATATTCAGATGTTATGGTCTCCGTGGTCGCGCCTCCAAGCAGGAAAGCGGTGTAAAGTTAATCCATTCTCATTTTATTTTCCCCATGGCGATTATGTGTTGCACTATTACACCCCACAATACAGCAACTGTTTACCATGGTTGAAATAAATTTTTAATTAATCAAATTAAGACACACGGATGAGAGGGAGTATGTCTAAACACTGCGCAGTAGTCCGAGTAGCAGTAAAGGAGGCCATCAACGTGGCATCTACGCCAAGTAATGACGTCACGACGCCCAAGCCCTATACTTCAGAGAGATCTTATATTTGCGCGCTTTCTGAGGCGAGGGTTTGCGCACTTTGGATGAGCGCATGCACAAATCTTCTTACTGCACGCGCACGAGCTCGCGTCCTTTGGCTCTTAAATGTTTAAACTGACAAAGCTTAAATGAGTTCAGGTCTCATCTGTGCGCGCGTGCTATCAGCACCCGGGTGATGATGGAAGTAATAAATGACAGCATGCAATCCAGAATGCGCATGCATCAACAGAAACATATATTAGCTGAACCCTATTTGTTTTACGTGTTATTTATACCAAACCATATTATAGATGCTTTGTCAGATTTAAGTTGAACCGCGGTCCCAGCGCGTGCCGAACCGTGTGGGGTGAACTGAACTGTTCGGTTTTTTTTTAGCGAACCGTGTCACCCCTAATATATACATACATTGATATATATATTTAAAAAAAAATGGTGCAATAATGACAATCACAAAGAACACTGTGAATTACAAAGACAATAAATTATGAAATGTCCACACATAACTGTCATTGAAACGTGGCCTGGACATGTTTTTGTGAGTTTCATCCCGTATATTCCCGGACATGAATGATATGAATATGAATGATATGCGGATATCTCTCTGATGTACATCATGTTTTCCTCCTCAACAGAGCGCAGTTTAAAGGAGAACACTCTGAAGTACATTGAGCTTCTGGAGGACAGACTTCACAGGTAATGGATATTTCTCATCTCTCTTTCACACAAACAGTCCCTTATTATTTAAATAGTTCACACTGTCTGGCCTTACTTCAGTTCTGTTTCAGTGTATTAAATCATTCAGGTCTGCACTATATAAGTAATCTTACATTTTATTTAGGGATGGTTTTATCCATAATAATAATAATAATAGTTATTATAATATATATAATATTTTAAACCTTGATATCCTTTAAATATATAATAAAAATATACATATTTAACATTTTAAATATTAAGTAATTATATAATCATGCTGTCAGATTTATTATTGTTGTTAACGTTATTTTTTAAATATACACTTATTTTATAGATAAACCTATAGTTAACTAAAACAGAAACTAATATTAGATCTATAAAAAACATTTTGTTACTTAAAATAAAATAAATGTTAACTGAAATATATATATATATATATATATATATATATATTTATATATATATATATACATGAAGGAACGTTTTATTTTATTATTATTAATATTATATTTAGTAATTATAATATTGAATTGAATTTATAATATTTAGTAATAATATTATTGTTAATAACAACAATAATAGTAATGTAACAAGTATTATTTATTATAGTAATATTAATAATTATTACAAATTACAAATTAACATTGCAAATATATATATATACGTGTATTCGTACCGGACCGTTTCGGTACAGGGCTTTCGGTACGGAAATCTGAGCAGGTCTAAAAACTGAAACTGTTGATGCTGCAACTTTACACTTTGGAAAAGTTATATATATATTTTAAATATGAGCAGGCCTACAAGCTGGGATTGGTAATGCTGCACTGTAATCATAGTTATTTATTTATATTTTTCATTATATTTTATTAAATGATATTGGTTTGAGACTGAGAGTATTTTATTTAGTGGAGAACTTTGCAGCAGTATTTTATTTCTTATTCTTTTTTTATTTTATATATATTTTTACCTGGATATACAGGAAATATATAATGCAAAAATATATCAATATAGAAAAACAATGCTAAACAAAATTATTTTATGTGACATAATTTAGCATGCTGTTTAATGCATTATTAATAATACAATTTCTATGAGAAACAATTATGGGACGCCATTTGATGTCCAGTTTAAAATCTGGATCCTGAAGCAAAACCGAATGAGAAGCACTGGTTTAATTAATGTGAAAATGGAAACACAATCCTGCCCTCTTATTTCTGACCTTGTGATACTGAGTCCACATGATGGGAGGACCAGAAGCTGTAAATTTCATGCATAGTAATGGAGATGAAAGGTTAAACGAATGCCAGACTTTCCTTCACCGCAAAATCCAGCTGCAAATCTCCATGAGCGATGTTGTTTTATTTAGCATCGCTCTCGACATAAATACAACACAAATTGGTATAATTGAATGAGTTATTAGTTGCCGCACTCAGCCGTAGAAATTTAGCATTCATTACATTTCAATAAAACACTATGGGTGGCCATCTGGAGGGAAGGATGGCATATGGTTTACCGTTCGCTCCTTTGCAAAAGCACATGCTCGGATGCCAGAAGCGCTGTCTGTTGCCAAGCTGATTACTGTATGGGTTCCTGAAACCCTCACTTCTCGCTTTCCTTCACTTTATTTGAGCCGGTGTGATTTTTCTCCTTGTTGCTTACCATGTAAACCTACCTGTGATGACTCTGAAAGCAACTAGGCATTAGCCAGTGGTCACACTCAACCCCGTCATGGTTCTTTTGTTAGCCGCGCTCAAATAAGTGGACTCTCCCTTTTTATTTTTCTGCAAATGTGAGTATTAAAGGAATAGTTTGGCCAAAAATGAAAATATACCATTCGCTCACTCCCATTGACTTATTTTTTCTGTTCAGTCGTCTGTTCAGAACATCCTCACTGACAGACACACACCATAAGAGTCACACTTAGAAAAAAAGAATTACATAAAAAGCAGCATTTAAAGTACCTTTTATGTCATTTTGGATTCTATGGTGATTATAAGTATGAAAAAATAATGTGAACATTCTCCTAAATTGATTTTTGTGGTCGACAGAAAAAAAAGCATGTGTTTTTTTTATATTTAAAATGTTCATTCTTATTATTAATATAAAAAAATTAGACTGAGTAGTCAGACTATATAAGCTGAAAGTTTAGAATAAATGCATTTTATTATTATTATTATTCTGCTCACCAAGGATGCATTTTTTTGATCTAAAATACAATAAAAACAGTAATATTGTGAAAAATTATTTCCATTTGGAATAAATTCTTTCAATTTGAACGTGTTGTAAAATGCAATTTATTTCTGTGATGCACAGCTGTATTTGAATTGCATGAATTACAGCTCAAGAAACATTTATTATTATTATTATCAATTTTGAAAACAGTTGAGCTGCTTCATATTTTTTGGAAACCATGATCCACTATTCAAAAGTTTGGGGTAAGAAAAATGTAAAAAGATTTTTTTTGAAGATAAATTCAAATGATAAAGGTAACAAGAAAGACATTTATAATGTTACAAAACTATCTATTTCAAATGAATGCTGTTCTTTAGAACTTGCTATTCATCAAATAATCCTAAAATGTATTAAAGTTTCCACAAAAATATGAAGCTGCAGCAGTTTCCAACATTGATGATAATCAATGCATCGATGCATTACAGGCATATAAATTACATTTTACAAAACACAAACAGACATTTTAAATTCAAATAATTTTCAACACTGTTTTTACTAGATTTTTGATCACATAAATGCATGTTTTGAACACCAGCACCACTGTCACATGCTCATCTCTCACTCAAGGCCATTAAAAAGCAACAGTTGTGGGATTTGAGGGGTACAATGAGGTTATCTGTATTATTTTCCCCGTCACCCCCTCTATTAGGGGATTCCTCTCTGTTTGTATACATGTAGACTTAGAGGTAATTGACCAGTTTCCCCACGCGTGGGTTGTGAGTTCACTAGCTCTTTTTCCTGCGGGAGGATCCTGTCAATCAGATTACTGCATCTGTTTGATTTCAGAAAACACAGAGAGATGATTGTTGCTCTTTTTTGGTGGTGCCATCAATCATTTTTTTCCTTTAAAACATCAATTATAGTCAAAAGTCATCTTGTCATAATCACCAAAGGCCTGCTTTACTAAGCTTTAAACAAAGCAACACTTCAAAAAAAAAAAATCTGTTTTTACTAAATTCTATTATACCTAGCAGTGATGCGTGTTGTGAATTTTAGCAACATTCTATCATAAATTCTATTGGAATCCAAGATTTTAGCAACATTTCTAAAACATAAAATTCTATTGGTATCTAATGTTTTAGAAATATTCTAACATGTCAAAATCTATTGGAATCCAAAAAATTGTATTTATTCTAACACATCAAAATTTATTGGAATCCAACATTTTTGCAACATTCTAACACGTCAAATTCTATTGGAATCCAACATTTTAGCAACATTATAACTCGTCAAATTCTATTGGAATCCAGCCTTTTAACAACATTATAACACAACAAATTCTATTGGAATCCAACATTTTAGCAACATTCTAACACATTAAATTCTATTGGAATCCAGCATTTTAACAACATTATAACACGTCAAATTCTATTGGAATCCAACATTTTAGCAACATTCTAACACGTCAAATTCTATTGGAATCCAGCATTTTAACAACATTATAACACGTCAAATTCTATTGGAATCCAACATTTTAGCAACATTCTAACACGTCAAATTCTATTGGAATCCAACATTTTAACAACATTATAACACGTCAAATTCTATTGGAATCCAACATTTTAGCAACATTCTAACACGTCAAATTCTATTGGAATCCAGCATTTTAGCAATATTATAACACGTCAAATTCTATTGGAATCCAGCATTTTAGCAACATTCTAACGCATTAAAATCTATTGGAATCCAACATTTTAGAATCATTCTAACATGTAAAATTTGACGAATCCAACATTTGAGCAAAATTCTAAAACATCAAATTCTATTGGAATCCAACATTTTATCAACATTCTAACACATAAAATTTTATTGGAATCCAACATTTTATCAACATTCTAACACGTCAAATTCTACTGGAATCCAAAATTTTTGCATCATTCTAGCTTGTTAGATTTTATTGGTATCTGTTGTGAGTCATGCAGAGATCCTTAATGCTTTTATTTTACCCTCTTAGCTCTTCATGATGCATGAAACCAAACACAAACATGTAAATTAATATCTGTAGGTTTTGAGGTCAGCTGAATGAAATCACCAGGAGGTGCAAAGTTGGCTTTTTTGGGGGGAGGGTACAACATTGTCCGCTATCGCTTTAGGAAGCTGTCTGTCTCTAGAGACACAGGTGCGAAGATCGTAATTATCATCCTCTCTGTGCGCTCTCACAGTTTCGTAGACTGTAGGAGGCAGTAGGGAGCTTTAGTGCATCTATATAGTAACATTTATGAAGTTGAAGAAAAAAGAGTCCAACCCGGTCTATTGTGGTTCCTTCTCCAGTGTAAGTCTGAGATGTTTTTAATCTGCCAGTGAACACCACTAATGACATGGCATTAAATTAGATACCTTATAGCATTGAAAGAGCTCTCCAATGTGCTGAAATGTGATATTTTACAACTAGTAACTATAATGTTTTGTGCTGTGATTGAATAGTAGTTCATTAAATAGTTTTTTATAATGTACTGTTTAAACATGAAAGGTTTGTAAGATTTTTTATGTTTTTAAAAAGAAGTCTCTTCTAAGGAAGTCCTAAAAGGCCATGGATTATTAATATTTTTCTTGTTTTCTCATTATCACGACTTAATATTTTCTTGTGGTCACGACAACAAAAGTAGTTTTCTTGTTATTAAAACTTAATTTTCTCGTGATCTCGACATAACAAAAGTTGTTTTGTCGTTATTATGATTTATTATTTTCTCGTGATCTCGACTTAAAAGTTTTTTTTTAGCTTTATTACGATTTATTATTTTCTAGATCTAGACATAATAAAAGTTGTTTTATCGCTATTACGATTTATTATTTTCTCGTGATCTTGACATAACAAAAGTTGTTTTATCATTATTACGATTTATAAATTTCTCGTGATCTCGACATAACAAAAGTTGTTTTATTGTTATTAAGATTTATCATTTTCTCGATCTCGACACAACAGAATTTGTTTTATTGTTATTACAATTTATTTTCTCGAGATCTCTGCATAGCAATAGCTGTTTTATCGTCATTACGATTGATTATTTTTCCCTAGATCTTGACATAAAAGTTGTTTTATCGTTATTACGATTGATTATTTTTCCCTAGATCTTGACATAAAAGTTGTTTTATCGTTATTACAATTTATTTATTTCTCGTGATCTCGACAGGAAAAAAGTTGTTTTAGCATTATTATGATTTATTATTTTCTCGTGATCTCGACACAACAGAAGTTGTTTTATTGTTACTACAATTTATTATTTTCTCCTGATCTCGACACAACAAAAGTAATTTTATCTTTATTACGATTTATTATTTGCTCGTGATCACGACACAACAAAAGTTGTTTTATTGTTACTACAATTTATTATTTTCTCCTGATCTCGACACAACAAAAGTAATTTTATCTTTATTACGATTTATTATTTGCTCGTGATCACGACACAACAAAAGTTGTTTTATCGTTATTACGATTTATTATTTTCTCGTGATTATGACATAACAGAAGTTGTTTTATCGTTATTACGAATTATTATTTTCTTGATCTCGACAAAACAAAAGTTGTTTTATCGTTATTACGATTTATTAATTTCTCGTGATCTCGACATAAAAAAAGTTGATTTATCGTTTTTACGATTTATTATTTTCTCGTGATCTCGACATAAAAGTTGTTTTATCGTTATTACAATTTATTATTTTTTCCTGTGATCTCGACACAAAAGTTGTTTTATCGTTATTACGATTTATTAATTTCTCGTGATCTCGACATAACAAAAGTTGATTTATCGTTTTTACGATTTATTAATTTCTCGTGATCTCGACATAAAAGTTGTTTTATCACTATTAAGATTTATTATTTGCTTGTGATCTCGACACAGCAAAAGTTGTTTTATCGTTATTACGATTTATTATTTTCTCGTGATTATGACATAACAGAAGTTGTTTTATCGTTATTACGATTTATTAATTTCTCGTGATCTTGACAAAAGTTGTTTTATCGTTATTACGATTTATTATTTGCTCGTGATCTCGACACAACAAAAGTTGTTTTATCGGTATTATGATTTATTATTTTCTCGTGATCTCGACATAGCAAAAGTTGTTTTATCATTATTACAATTTATTATTTTTTCCTGTGATCTCGACATAAAAGTTGTTTTATCGTTATTACAATTTATTCGTTTCCCGTGATCTTGACATAAAAGTTGTTTTATCATTATTACGATTGATTATTTTCTCGTGATCTCGACATAACAGAAGTTGTTTTATCGTTATTACAATTTATTATTTTTTCCTGTGATCTCGACACAAAAGTTGTTTTATCGTTATTACGATTTATTAATTTCTCGTGATCTCGACATAACAAAAGTTGATTTATCATTATTACGATTTATTAATTTCTCGTGATCTCGACATAAAAGTTGTTTTATCACTATTACGATTTATTATTTGCTTGTGATCTCGACACAGCAAAAGTTGTTTTATTGTATTACGATTTATTATTTTCTCGTGATTACGACATAACAGAAGTTGTTTTATCGTTATTATGATTTATTATTTTCTTGATCTCGACAAAACAAAAGTTGTTTTATCGTTATTACGATTTATTATTTGCTCGTGATCTCGACATAGCAAAAGTTGTTTTATCGTTATTACAATTTATTATTTTTTCCTGTGATCTCGACATAAAAGTTGTTTTATCGTTATTACTATTTATTAATTTCTTGTGATCTCGACATAACAAAAGTTGTTTTATCGTTATTACGATTTATTAATTTCTCGGCATAACCAAAGTTTGATTGTTTGATCTACTGTTGCTATAGTAACGAACACACCTTTGACGCATCTGATTGTTTTTGTTTCTTTAATTAACATGTTTAAATGGTCAAAGCAACACCACAAACACAGCCAAAGTGCCTTCAGAAGTATGCAGAGAACTATTCTAAAATCTTTTAGAGCTGCTCGGATTCTACTCTCATTCAATTTTCCTTTTATTTGAAATAATATTATACATAACTTATAATTTTTATTAGTCATGCAGGATATGCTGTGACTGATATCATGTGCATTACTGGAGATGCTGTTTGAATTCCACAGAGAACTGTAAAAAATACAAAAGATTACAACACTGTAGAATATCACTGAATTAAATTAAATGTGAAATATTATTACAAATCAAAATAACTGTTTGCTATATGAATATATTGTAAAATATAAGTTATTCCTTTGATTTCAAAGCTGAATTATCAGCATCATTCCTCCAGTCTTCAGTGTCACATGATCCTTCAGAAATCATTGTCATGTGCTGATTTGTGCTCAAGAAACATTTATTATTATTAATGTTGAAAACAATTCATATTTTTGTGGAAACAATGATTTTTTTGTTTTATGTAGTTTTATGTTCTTTTTTAGAATTGATTTTAATGCAGCTAAATGATGCTGCAAAAGCTTCAAGCAAGGAAGAAATGTCTGATTTCATGAATATAAATCCTTTTCATTGATGCATTGTTTTTTTATTTTTCATAAAAATGCTCTAACTAATGGAAAGACTAGTAGTTTGTTATATCAGGTTTGACAGTACTTTAGATTACTTAACGTATCACTTCCTCTATACCACAGATTTGTCTTTAAAGTATCAGTGCACTTAAGTCTTAAAGTGTCTGAATATTACTACATATACTTGCAAAACATCAAAGCAAGTGTTATTTGTTGTATTTCTCTCTGTAGCTGTGGAGGTCCGGTGCTGGAACACATTTGGGAGGCAGATTTGGAAGCTTGTCATCTGCTCCTGAAAAGCCTCGATCAGCACACATCCATTATCTCCGAAACCGAGGATCTGCCCTCTGTTCCTGGATCGGTTTCAGATGTCCTGCTGTTCAGTAAAGAGGAATCGGACTGCGCCATGTTGACCGCTCTTGGGGGCCGCTGGTGCCTCGAGGCCAACCTCCAACACTCAGAGTTCACTAAGGTAAAAACACAACACATTAAATATCACCAAAATCTACACAAAATCTACTTTAATGCATGTTCATGGTCTAAAAATGTTTGTCTTTGTATATTTCATTTTTTCGATTGAATGCATCTAGGCCACTTGGCGAGTATTGGGTAAAATGAACCATGTAAAGCCTGAAATAATATAATCTGTTTGAAAATGGAAGTTTATTTAAAACTTAGACAATCTAATTAAATAAATATGTTGTTTGTTGAGTATCATAATTAACACATCAGGCCTCTGTGGCCCATATAGTATTATGACAACAAAAATACATTTTCAAAGGTTCAAACTGAGCAAAAATATGCAATTTGATGCAGATGCTGATATATCTGTGAACGAAAAGTAATGAAATATGGATGCTTGCAATGTGAATCAGTGAGAACTTGCATAAAATAATATAAATATCAGTCGTCACTCACATTAGTAAGAATATATTTAAATGCTTAGTGCATGATCAAAACATAAAGCAATGCAATGATGATTGAGAGATGAACAAACAAACGCTCCTCTTAAGATCCTGAGGATCAATAGTACTTGATAAAAAAAACTGGATACTTTTTGTTAGTTTAATAATAGACATATTTAATGTACTTTTGAGAGTTTTACATTTATGTAACCCTGGAACACAAAAGCAGTCTGGGGTATATTTGTATATAAGACAAAAATATAGATTTTTCTTCTATGACAAAAATCATTAGGATATTAAGTAAAGATAATGTTCCATGAAGATATTAGGTACATTTCCAACTGTAAATACATCAACATTTTTGATTCGTAATATGCATTGCTAAGAACTTAATTTGGACAACTTTTAAAGGTGTTTTTCTCAATATCTAGATTTTTTTGCACCATCAGGATTTCAAATAGTTTATCTCGGCCAAATATTTACATATATATCTTATAAATCTTAATTTCGGAAAAATGTACACTTAAGACTGGTTTTGTGGTCCAGGAGCACGTGTGTGTGTGTGTGTGTGTGTCATCGTTGACTGAATTGAATCTGATGAGTACAACACTATCTCACACTGGAATACAAAGAAAATGAGAAACTAAAAATAGAAACCCTTTTCCTTCGGCTCCCTTCATTTCCATAAAAACCATCCATTTGCTGAATGACTCTAATTTCCTCTCTGTTCTTCTTCCTTCGCTGCCCTTCTTGTTCATAACTTTCTGGAAGTCGTACTAATATCTTTCAGCTCAGCAGGGCTCTGTTGTCTCTACTGTTTTGTCTTTTGTCTGTTGAAGATCATCCACTCTTCCTAACACTCGTCCAGGACTCAGAAGGTGAGGTGATGCTGTTTTCCTCTTCTCTCTCATCTCTCACTCACTGCTCTTCATCCTCAATACATCTGTTCTCACATAGAAAACACAGCACAGTATTTATGTGTAATATTTGTCTAACAAACCTAAATAATGTTAATATAATAAAAGCAGTATACTATTATTATTAAATGAAATACAAATTTTATAATGATTATATAAGTAAGTGGAAGTGTGTTTGAATAGCATAAATAATTAGTAGTAGTAATTATAATAATTATAGACATGTATAATACTTTTGTTGTATTATATTATATATTATTAATAATTAATGTACAATAATGTATACTAAAAATATGGATCTTATTATAATTATTATGTATGCTATTTGGACACACTTGCACATATGTATGTATTGTAATAAATTATATTAATACTAATGATAATTGTACTATAAAAGAGGTATTATAATTAATAATATAATTTAATATACATAAAATATTAATGAATACAAATTTAATTAATAACAGCAGTACTAGAAAATTATTATAATATTACTATAATATATGTAATATATATATATATATATATATATATATATATATATATATATATATATATATATATATAGTAAATTACTGTATAGTTAGTAATAATAAAAATAATAATCATCATACTTTTCTAGTACTAATGTTGTTGACGATGATTAATAATAATAATAATATATATAATATAATAATATAGTAGCTGTTATTATAGATACATTATAGTTAGAATGTATAGTTACAAAAATGATAATAATAGAAATGTGCATTATTACTATTATTATTAATTTTCTAATAATT
The DNA here is from genome assembly GCF_963082965.1 of Carassius carassius. NCBI lineage: Eukaryota > Metazoa > Chordata > Actinopteri > Cypriniformes > Cyprinidae > Carassius > Carassius carassius. The sequence goes on from NC_081784.1 coordinate 1,840,183, forward strand.
ATATAATTATAATGGCTATAATTTACTAACTTATTATTAATGTTATATTTTATTAATATATTATGGTATTGGGCACACTTTTCTCTCTCTCTCTCTCTCTCTCTCTCTCTCTCTCTATATATATATATATATATATATGTATATGTGTGTGTGTGTGTGTGTGTGTGTGTGCTAATATACTTTTTGCCTGCAGCCATCTATTTCTTATGAATATATTGCTTTAGCAATAAACCATTGACTTTTTTGACAAGCTAAATATGATTTTAGACCCGGTCAAAATCTAATAAAAGAGGCAACCTGGGACACTTTAATATTGCTCCTGCTTTTCCTGAGGTCGACTCCCATCAGCTCCAGTTAAACTCCTAGATCTGTCACTGTGAGCTAATTATTGTCTGCTTTAGCACACAACTCCTGAATGCAATCATTACCCACACAGATGGGCCGAACCCGTTCAATTATTCTGCTTCTTGTCAGCCGTAATGACGAGTTATTGCACACTTCCCGTAATGTCAGTGCACTGAGTGCTTTTTAATAAAAGATGAGGTTTATTGTTTTGTTTTAATCTTCTGCTAAAGTGACTCATTCGTCCTTCTGTGTCTTGCAGAAATTAGAGGAGTTTCTCTTCTGTTTGGAGGATGCTTCCCCTGAGGTGAGTGATGGCTGCTGTATTTACACAAATCTGATGTTAAAAATATGAGTCTTTAAACTTCACACGACAAAAGAAGCTCTCATCATTTCCATTTCCATCTGTCCATCACGTAATGTCATCATTTGACTTTAGAGTATACTCTATAAAAAGTGTGGGCTTCGTTTATTGCACATTTCGTCATTCTTTGACCTTTACAATGCCTTTTTTATTCACTTTTGTAAGTAAGAAAATCATGTGTTCAGAATAAGATTAGAGAAAGTAAATGACAGGAGATGGGTTTATCGTCTTAATCTCTGATCTAACAGATGTTTTAACCCCGTCATAAAAAGGACTGCATTGTGACAGAATTAAAGCAGTTCTATTTTAGTTATTTTAGTTCTATTTTCTGTTTTCAGTTTAATTTTAGTTAAAGTTTTAGAAGTGTTTTTGTCTTTTTTTTATATTTCTGTTTATTTATATATATTTTTTTATTTCCAGTTCATAATTTTAGTTAAACTTTAACTTTAGTCATTTACCAAGGCATCATTTCTAATTATATATATATATATATATATATATATATCATTTTGTAATGTGCTTTTAAAATTTTTATTACTATTTTTGCTTAATTTGTACTTACTCTTTTTTGTTATTATTTCAGTATCATTTATTTTTCTTTCGGTTTTAGTTTTGATTTATTTCCAGTTCTTAATTGTAGTTCTTCAGCTTATTTCAGGTAGATGCCGAGGCATAATGTCTAATTTTGTTTAGTTTAATTTTTTTACATTTTGCTATGTTAAAAAAATAATAATTATATATATATATATATATATATATATTACTATCCATATTTCATTGTATTTTTTTTTTTTTTTTTTTTACTATTTAAGCTTAATATTTTACATTTAATTTTTTTCTTATTTTCTCGTTTTGTTTCAATTTATTTTTACTTAAGTTTTAGTTCTATTTTAATATTTTCTGTTCATGCTTTTCATCTAATATTTTTAATTTAATGTTACTTCAGCTTAATTTAAATTAACAAAAATGTTTTTAGTATCTGTATAGTTTTTATTAATTTTTATTTATTAGTTTATTAATCTTAGGTTTAATAGTTATTAAATATTAAGTATTAGTTTTAGCACTTAAAGTTAAACAACAAAAATGAGGAATGTTCCCTTGGCAACTAAATAAAAATTATATATATATATATATATATATATATATATATATATATATTTTTTTTTTTTTTTCAATATATATATATTGAGTTAACATTTATTTGATTTCAAGCAATGATGTAAGTAATGGTCTTATATTTTAGTTTCATTTTAGCTAACTATAATAACCTTAAGTTAATGCAGGTCGGTCTCGCAATCGGCATTAGAGCCCTTTTGCATAATGCCTACAGCATTGCATTGTGGGAAATGGAAAAATCAAACCTGTAATGAGGTTTGCATGCGCAGGGATTTAATTAAAGCCACCCTGACCTCTCCATCAACATTTAAACTTCAGCACCTGACTGTGTGAACGATGTTCAATCAATAGCCAGTCCGTCAATCCATTTATTCAGTGCAGCGTTTGTGTCAGCCTCCACAAAGCGATACCAGAGTTACAGCAATTACAGTCTTTCTGAACCAGGAACCAGGTATAAGTGCTTAGAGATGTCACTGACACAAGTAGCAAATCAACTCCAAATACCAATAGCTATAGAAAATATCTCACAGGAAAGAATTTAGTTTGTCAATCCATTGCAATCAGTCTGATATAGTTTGACTGGTTCTTTAATGACCTTTAGGAGATGAGGTAGAGGTCAGTATTGTGTCTGGAGCAAGAAAAGGCTTTTGTTACAGCAGCACAGAATGGATAATATAGTCTCTTCTCACATTTAAGGTCTTTTTAGTGGTTTGTGACCATTAGTTGATCATTAGTTCTTATTTTAAATGCTCTTTATAGACAGCAACTTGACTCAATTGATTCCAGTGAAGTTTGATGGATTGGTCCACAGTGTTATTTTTGTATTAATTACATCTATTATAATTTATATTCATATTTAAATGTATTTAAATATATATATATATATATATATTCAGTTTTCATTTAAATTTTAGTTAAATTTGTTGTAATTTTGTTCTGTGCTTTTGACATTTTCATTTGTTTTAATTTATTTTTATTTAGGTTTAATTAATTAATTTTACATCTAATATTTGTATTTTATTTCAGATTTCAATTAACACAATTTAAAAAAAATGTAGCTTTAGCTTTTTTATATTTTCAGTTTTCATTTAAATTTTAGTTACATTTTTTAAATTTTGTTATACTTTTTATATATGTATATATATATAGGTACTATTTGTTTATTTTGATTCTTTTTTTAACTATTTAAGTTTAAATAATTTTATTAGTTTTTCTTTATTTTACTATTAATATTTATTTTTAGTTCATTTTTTGTCTGTTTTTAGCTCAGTTTATGTTTTTCATCTTCTTTCAGCTTTATTTCAATTAACACATTTTTTTTAATAGGTGTTGTTGTAAATGTCTAGTTTTAGGTTTTATTTTCTACATTTCTTAAGCTTCTAGTCATTTTTATACCATCATAGGTTCAGTTTTTATTTTAGTTTAATGTTTAGTAATTCTATTATGTGATTTTATTATTTTAAATATTACTATTTAGGCTTAATTTATTTTCATTTCAGTTTTAGTTTCATTTAAATTTGCACATTTTTCATCTTATATTCATAATTTATTACTACTTAAAACCTTTTTTTTTTTTTTTTTTTTTAGTTTTTGTTCTAGTTAAGGATAATAACCTGGATGGTGCCCTATGATGTTGTCTAGTCAGGGAGCTCAGTAGGATTTTCCTTTATATTCTCCATTTCTTGCTCGTATAGTCAGTGCTAGAGGACCATTAACCAAACCTCACATTAAATAGCCTGAAAATGTCTTCGTAAATACTAGTGTTGTCATGGTACCAAAATTTCAGTATTCGGTACCGATACCAGTGAAAATCAACGGTTCTCGGTACCAATTTCGGTACCAAAGCATAACACTAAAATATGCTAATTAAAAAAATATTTACTTTTCAGCACTAAAAGTAAAACCAATGCCATTCTTTATACTTATTTACAATTGTGTTTAAAGTTTTTCTACAAGTTATATAATTATGCAAAACAGTAAACAAGTTTCACCCAAATTTAATTTGTCTTTTAATTTATGAAATTTAAACACATTTTATTTTTGGTAAATAAAGGGGATTTGCTATTCAAATTAAAACGTGGAAGAAATATTGTGATTTATTTCTTTAAAAAATAAAGTTTTATAATTTTTTTCAACAGTAGTAGCAGTATCACATACATTTTACTAAATAATAGTAATATTTCTAGCACAATGCCTTTATGTAAAAATTAACTTTTAGGTCTAATGAATGCATATTTGTCATTTTAACTGAACTTAAGACTGGTGGTGATGCTTAAGATATTTTTGGTCATTGAGGGTTTCTGTAAAAAAAATAGTAATAGATCATATTAATTATTATTAAAAGATAATACTACTTCTAATTCTACTATCATACTAATGTATATCCAATGCACTATGAATTGATGAGCTGCTGGGCTCATGAATATTAATCACGTTGTCTGCGTTCGGTCAAAATGATTTGCTGAAATCAAAACAGGGACGGTACTAGATCAGCGCCAGCCAATGACATTGCCATTTGCGCATTAGCTCCGCCCACTACCGGAGAAACCGGTATGTCTTCTGCTTGTTCGAAAATGAATATGAATAATTCTAAATGAACTCCATTATTTTGACAGGAGAAGACAACAAAGAATAGTTTACATATAGTGTGTCGATTCAGCGTGGTAAGACTCTCGCTCGCTCTCTCTTTGCATGTGTGAGAAACAGTGCTATCAGTAAAGCGACGGTGAGTCGTGCTCCTTCACGAAGAGTTTACAGATCATCAAATACAGGTGCGCTGTGCGTCCATTGAGATGAACTGAACAGTTCAGATCGCTTGATGGAGAGAGAACTCTGAAGCTCAGATGCTGAAATTAATGCAAGCGTCATGCGCTTCAGTCTATGTAGTAAACAAACCCGCACGTCTCTGCCATTCATTAATTCACACAGAGACGCGCAGAACACGGATTCATATTTCTAACAACTTTTGCGGCTTAACATTTACAGATACTGGTCCATATGGAGATTTGATTTGATTAATTTATGCTAACTTTGACAAATTCCATGACTGTCCATATTAAAATGTCAGTTTCATTTTCATGACTGGATTTTGAGATTCTGTCCTCGTTTTTTGCTTCGCGGAAATCATAGCGCTGAACCGGGTTTGAACGGGACCTCGGTACTACCGGTACTTAAAGAAACCTGGTACAGTCACATTTAAATTTTTTTAATACCGACTTGGTACCGAAGTACCGGGTCTTTTGACAACACTAGTAAATAGGAACAGTGCATTTGATACAATCAGAATTATACTAATATTCCCTTTGTGAAGGATTTTTGTAGTAATATGTATCTCATGATTATCACAAGGGTACAATTTGTGCAGTCTATAAGCAGACTGCGTCCTTTTAAACACATTAAAGCGATCGCGGTGACCTTTAAGAACATACGCCCAGCATGATTTCCATTACACCTCAATAACTGTATCACTCAGGCCATTTGGTGCGGCTGTTTTATCCCGAATGTGTCCCTGGAGACTCCAGCCTCTTTCAGAAGTGCTTTAATTCACCCGCACTGTGATGTTGGCATTTATAAGCCTGTGTGGGGGGTCTAAGAATAGACTGCAGGCCTCAGTAAAGTGACAAGAGGCCGTTCCTGAGAGAAACGGGCGGATGTGAGTCAGTCGAACACCTCGAGATGCTCTCTGACTCTGAGCGCCGGAGAAAAAGTTTGAATCATGCTTTGATGGAACTGGGACGGAGCCGATCGTGTGGATCTGTCCCACTTACCTGGTGGCACTAAACGGTTGGGTGAAGTCATTAAAAGTGTCATATGATGCAAAGACTAAAGTCTCAAACCCAAAGAGATATTCTTTATAAAGGTTAAGTCAACCACGCCCCCCAAAACACTTGTTTAAACACGCCCCCACATGTCTATGTCACAATGTGGGAAGATTTGCATAACTCCGCCCAAATGTTCACGCAATGAAAGCAGGTGTAACTTTTATTCTCACTGTTGCCATGTCGTGAAGACAATGTTTCATTGTAAGAGTTGCCTACAATATTGGTGTCTGTTTCTTTAAAGTGTTGCAATTCCAACTATGCAAGGAACAGTCTGCCGTTTCTGACACAGCGTGTAAGTATGTTTTCATATTTAAAAGATTTGCCACTGATGATTCAAACGCGAGTTTTGAACGGTGTAGAGTAGTGCTTGTGTGTCGTTTCTCTGATCACAAATGCACACATGGTTTTATGTTTATGCAGCGCGATATGCAACAACGCGTAAAAAGACAGTATAAGTCATTATATTCAGTAATTATGTCCCCACTGGATGCAACAAAAGACTTTTATAGTGGATTTTATCTCGTCGCGCCGGGACACACAGCATCATAGTATAGTAAGGGGCATAACATTTCCATCACACGCTTGATGAATTCGGCCAATCACAATGCACTGTATAGCTGGCCAATCAGAGCAAACCTTGCTTTTCAAACCGATGATTATTGAAAAAAGTGACGCATTTCAGAAAGGCGGGGCATAGAGGAGCAACAATAATGAACATTGTGTGGAAAATGTGTTTTTTGAACATTAAACTGGATACACACATTGCATTACATCAAATACACAAAATAATGTTTGTTTTTTGCGACGTCATGTGACTCCTTTAATGCGTCACGGAGGAACACGCTGTCGGTTCTGGACTCAGATGAGGGAAATTGACAGATTAACATCATCATCTATACTTCTCTGCTTTAATATTAGCAAATTGAGATTATGGATTCTTTCACCGTTTTTCATGAATGACCCAGTTAACACACGCCAGTGTATTTAGCTTTATTTTATTTCAGTTTGTTTAGAAATCTTAGTACTTTAATATAAACTAGTTGCAAAGTTTTTCAAGAAATTTAAATTTATCAGAAATACAGTTTGCTGTGTTCCAGATTAAACTAACCTGGCTCTTTCTACAGTACACCCTAAAAACACTGCTTATATTTGGGAAAAAATAAACTCGATTTTAAACACCATCACCGCTTTTTCTAGCATACAAACAAACCAGTAAGAACAGATTCACTGATATTTTAAATCATGAATGCTGTGTAAACATCTGCTGCATGTTGTTTTAACTTCAGACTGCTTTCCATCCATGTATTTTAGTGACAAAAATTGACACACATTGCGGTGCCAGATGTGTGAGAAAAACCATTACCAGGATATTAGCGCCATTCTTGAGCAGCAGTGGGTGTTTTGCAGGTTTAATTGGTGTGTTTTCGTGTCTCAGGATCTGTGCGGAGAGACGACAGAGCTGACAGAGCGATGTGAACTCATCAGTGAGCGACTGCATTATCTGGAAGACCGGCTTCAGACTGCTATAGACCACCATGACAAGGACCTCACTCATATCCTTACAGAGCTTTGTGTGTGTGTGTGTGTGTGTGTGTGCCACTCTTTTAAGTGCTCCGTTCTCATGTTCTCGCTCGGGCTTTATAAAAATTCATGAGTGGAGAGGAAATGACAGGTACACGTCTCACACGATCATTAGAGCCACTAATGTAACCTGCCCGTCACTTTAACCCTCCTAAAGAGCTCCTTCATGGAAACCATTTGATTTGACAGCACACGATGCTCTCTTCTGGACAGGACTTAAGGATGAGACTGAACGGATCGCTGGCCATTTCTTTTTTCAGTGATACTGAATATGAGGGATGGGATTTTAGTTAGAAGAGAAATTCAGGGCTCAGCAAAGTTTGAAAGAAGGCGACAGACAGAGAAAAGGGAAATGGAGACAGACTAGAGGAAAAGGTATAGATGAGATTGATCTTCATTCCATCCAACTTCATTTGACTTTGTTCCTTTATAGCGATAATTCTCACACTTCAGGATCAAGGTTTTACATAAGATATCAACAGGCACTAATTTGGATTATTTACTGCTGTTTACAAATATTGTGAACCACTGCTTTGCTTTGTGTTATATATTTCCGTATTTGAATATAAATTATTATTTAAATGTTAATATTTGTAATGTATAATTAATGATTATTTATTATAAGTAATATATTATAATAATGTATTAATTATTTATAAAAAAATATATATAAGGAATATCTCACATTAGTGCATTATTTTATTAATATATATATTTATTATTTTATATTTTTGTCAATTAATAAATACACCATAAATACATAAATTAACAAATTGTTATATTAAATTCTATACATACATAGATAATTACATTATTGTTGAATTAGATTATTTCAATTCAATTATCTTTAGAAATGTATAATTAATACATAATTATTTATAAATATTGTATAAAAAAATTTATAATTATAACTTATAAAAAATATAGTAGGAATATCCCACATTGCATTGTTTATATATAATAATAACATATATATATAAATATTTATGTAATATTTTATTATATTATATTGTTTATAAATTATATTATTAAAATATAAATTATTTATATATTTCTAGAGTATAAATATTTTCTTAATTTTATATATTTATTATTCATTTTATTATTTAATTGAATCCTATTATACATAAATAAATATATATATATATATATACTTGGATTAAAGCGTCTGTGTGTGTATATATATATATATATATATATATATATATATATATTTATATATATATTTAAGTATACATTGGCATCCCAGGTAAACTTTTAAACGCAAATTTGTGGCCCACTAATTAAAAAAGACGTGAATGAAGCGCTGCATTAACTAACCGTGTAATTAAAAATGCCATCATGCTAATGATTTGTTAGCTCCATAATGTCTTGCTCTGTTGAAAACACAAATCAAACCTTGACAGAATATTATGAATCATAATGTCAGAATCATATGCTCAGATATGCAAAATATTAATAAACCAAACAATCTTATTTAATCTTGTTTGTTTTTGGTATGTGTATGAGGGGTAAATGAAACCTCCCGCAGTGTCTCGTCTCAAAGACTTTCATTATTCGTGCATGAGGTTTGGTTTTCATGTAGATGACAAAAATAGTAATTAAACCCACAGTAACTTGAGCAACACACAAAGCTGGTTTGATTACACTGGTTAAGCAGATAGATGAGCAAATAAACATAAGTCGAGGTTTGTGTCTGAGGATGATCTTACTAATCCTTTTTCATATTTCATGAAGCGCTCTTTAACGGCTATTAATTATGAATGGGGACAATCTGGGGCCATTTGGAGAGAAAACATGCCTGTCAGGCCACAAGAGGTGTCCCTTTAATTTTCCACTTATACCGGACGCTTAGTGATCGTATAATTGTGCAATCTGTGTCAGATGTTCAGGCCAAACATAATGAAAATCTTTTAAGATGGGTTGTTCTGGTATGTGTCAGAAGAATGATGTGAACTGCGTCCAAACATTTTTTGTCACACCAGCTAATGGTGGATGAACTGAAAAAAACATTATTATTATTTTTAAAAAAATATTTTAATAATAATAATAATGCATGGCTGCTAAGAATTATATATATTTTTGTATCAAAATAAAAATAGTTATTTTTTATCATTATTAAAGTAATGCATATATAATAAAAAATAATGCATATATAATATAATAAAAAAAATATATTGAATTAAATAATTTGATAATAATTACTTTAATTAATAAATATCATAATTAATGGCCAGTAACAATTATAGTTTTCTTTATTAAAATAACTGTATTAAATTGTTATTTAAATAGTAATAGTGCTAATAATGATTATTTTATGTATTTATGAATTTCTTATGGCCGGTCCTGCATTTATATATTACTATAATATATATATTACTATTTTCCTATATATATATATATATATTTATATATATATATTTTTTTTTTCTTTTCTTAAAAGTGTATTTTTGTTTGTTTTGACAATTGAACCCTGAAGCCTCTGAGTTTTTAGGCATGTTAACATATTTAAAAACAACAACAAAAACAAAACTCTGGTCATGTTTTCTTTAACTCTAATGCCCACTGTCTTTAGAGAAAGAGGTTCAGGAAGTGAAGGCTGCTCTTCAAGAGATGCTGTCACAGCTGAAGGAGGAAGAAGATGAAGGAAAGTATTGTGATGTAGAAGAAGAACAGGTTGAAGATGAAGAGCTAGAAGAGGAGCATTACTTCAGTGACAGCTGGGAAATCTGAACAGACTCATGATTTATAGAAGTCTGTTTTCATGCTATCCTCTCGCACTGAGCACTTAAAGAGAATAGTTTCTACTTTCATCTACTTGCTCACATGTAATTTGAAAAAAGCATTTGCTCTTTGTTTACTCTATGCTACGTTTCGTCTTTTGTCGAGGTTGCCAGTACAAACCACTGTCCACTTTCATTGAAAAGTGTCATAAATTTCAGTTTCATGCAAGTAAGAAAATAGTGTTTGGAATGACATGTGGGTGAGTAAATTATTTCATGATTAGGATCACTAAAATATAATTCACATCTCAGTGTTGCCAACCACTATTTTATTCTTGTCCTGTTTATTTATTTAACTTACTATATTTTGCAGCAGTTTCTTTGCTTTTACATCACATCGCAGAGGCCTGATTTTGGAGCTTCAGGTTATTTTAGTATATTTAACAGCATGGCATCCTATCTATTTATTTAAATTGCTTTGATATATCATTATATATGCCTGGGACCAATTTTATTTTTTATATAGATATAAAGACCAATAAATCTGAAAAAGGTGAATAAAAAAGTACCCGTCGGTTCAGACTATGAGCTCACGATTGTAATGTAACCTTAATTTATTTCCGCCGTACAATTGAACCCTGAACAGTGTTTTCAGGTTCATGACAGAAGTATGTGGTGCTTTGACTGTATTTCTGTCCTGCTGATGATTTGTGAATTATAAGGGCCATGTAGCATCAAGATGATGCTAAAAAAAATTTTTAACCATCTCCTTATTTGAAGCACAAAACAGGTGGTTTTTTTTTTTAAATATATTTATTTCACTTTTTTAAAGAAAGCACTTTTAAAATGCAATGTTTTTGTCTTTGTTACCTGTGGATTTTCACCTGTACTGAAAATGTCATTGTTTGTACTAATCCCACAAATGTATATTTGCATGTTCATAATCTGGTTTTACTCACCATTTTTTTATTTTATATATATTATATATATATATATATATATATATATATATACAGTATGCCAATTCTTAAGTTGTTAGTATGATATTTTTATTGTTTTTAAATACATTGGATACTCTTGCAAAAATGCCTTTGTATTTCTTCCCCCCATAAAACACCCAAGTTTAGTTTGTAAAACATGACACCAGACGACACAAAATGCTAACAAAAGGCATCTTAAATGAATAAAGTCGTTATGAAAAGAGATTCAGCATGAGTTTGTGTAATATAAATCATAAAAAAGATGTGGAGAAATGTAGCCTTGCATCACTTGCTCAAGAGTGGATGCTCTGCAGTGAATGGGTGCCGTCAGAATGAGAGTCCAAACAGCTGATAAATACATCACAATAATCCACAGCACTCCAGTCCATCAGTTAATGTCTTATGAAGCCAAAAGCTGTGTGTTTGTTTTGGACTTTTATGGCTTGTAAACAAAGCTTGATCTGTGCAGATTTCTCTCCTGATTCAGACCAGATGGCTTTACTTCACTGGAGGAAGCGTTATTATGGATTATGGACTCTTAGTTTATGTGGAAGAAAGTTGTAAACGTCCTAATGATAGATTTGCTTCTTACAAACATGCAGATTTTATCTTCAGATTTTATGTTAACTGATGGACTGGAGTGCTGTGGATTACTTGAGGATTATTGTGATGTGTTTATCAGCTGTTTGGACTCTCATTCTGACGGCACCTATTCACTTCAGAGCATCCATTGCTGAGACATTGATGCAATGCTACATTTCTCCAAATCTAAAGAACATACAAACTCATCTACATCATGGATGGCCAGAGGGTGAGTACACTTGCAGCAAATCTTAATTTTGGGGCGAACTGTTCCTTTAACAATCCATCTCAAACCTTTAGTCTGAAGGCTATAAGTAACCTATATACCTCTCTATTATAGATCATTGGTCTTTATTGGGTGACTTCTGATATGCCCTCTTTATGCTTGGGATATCTAAATGTTTAATTTTTTCCGGTTTTGGCTTTGTTTTCCTATTGTTCTCACACTAGCTGAAGATAAGGGGAAGTCGTGGCCTAATGGTTAGAGAATCGGACTCCCAATCGAAAGGTTGTGAGTTCGAGTCCCGGGCCGGCAGGAATTGTGGGTGGGGGGAGTGCATGTACAGTTCTCTCTCCACCTTCAATACCACGACTTAGGTGCCCTTGAGCAAGGCATCGAACCCCCAACTGCTCCCTGGGCGCCGCAGCATAAATGGCTGCCCACTGCTCCGGGTGTGTGTTCACAGTGTGTGTGTGTGTGTGTGTGTGTGTGTGTGTGTGTGTGTTCACTGCTTTGTGTGTGTGCATTTCGGATGGGTTAAATGCAGAGCACAAATTCTGAGTATGGGTCACCATACTTGGCTGAATGTCACGTCACTTTCACTAATGACTGAAAAGTAGTTTGTCCAATAGCGTGCAGGCGTTGTACGTAATCGACCAATCGTGGCGTGCAAGAAGGCGGGATCTACAGAGAACGGTAGAACAATGCAAACACACGCATATATAATGTGTAAGACTAAAGAGGATTGTCAGAGGAAAGATAAGGTGAAAATGGTCATTTTCGTCAATTTAGAACCGGGAAAAAGAGGACATATGGTCACCTTATTTTTAATGGTTTAAAATGCTGTTTCCTACTATCTCAATTTACTGTGCAGATATAACTAAGTCATCCATTGTTTGACCTAAAAATGAACCTGAAAACGAACTAAAGCTGGAACTGTCATACCAAAAAGGGTTGCCAGGTTTTTAACTCCCAATTCCTAACCCAACTGCAATACAAAACTAGGCCAAATGCTTTTTGGGGGGTTCCAATTCATCCCCAGTGTTTTAGCAGGGTTCCCTTTGTAAAAGTCGCATTCCAGGGGCTAAATACCAAAGTAGGTGTTAAAGTAGCCCAATTCGACAGAAAGACCGCGGACCTGGCAACCCTGACACCAAAGCCATTGAAAAGACATGTTGGTCTTATTTGCTCAAGTTGTGGGCTGGGCTACATGTATGTCTGACCAACCTACTCAGCATTATTTTATCATTATTTGTGTACTTATATATATATATATATATATATATATATTTTAAAAAAATTACTTTTTTTTGCATTTCAATTTTAGTTTAAGTTTAAGCGATGTTATGTGCTTTTATTATTATTATTATTATTATTATTTAAAGAATATGTTTTCAGCCTCATTGGGCATTCTAACACGGTTCCGACAAGTGCACCTCAAATAAAGGGAATAATAATAATGATGAATGCAATAAAACTGCCGTCACATTCCATAAAATGCCATAAATAAGTGACTGCATCAGTATCATCCTCGGACTCTGGCTCAATTTGATGATTTTTTTTTTTTAAATTTTACCCTTTTAAGTAAAAAAAATATAAATAAAAAATCAATTATTGTAATGGCCGTTTAGTTTCCAGCACGCGTTGTACACAGGAAGACCAATCACAACAGACTTGCCCAGCTGACCAATCAGAGTAAAGCAGGATTATGGAAGGGATGATTTTTACAGACCAGGGGCCCGTTCTTCATACGTCGCTTATTACATCCGAGATCAAATGACACATCCAAGATGATATCATCGTGCTAATCATGATCCGGCTAATTGGGTTCTTCGAACACACCTGTTGTTTATGATTAGTATCGCTGGATTGAGTTATCTGAGATAATTGCGCGTTCATGTGTTGGCTTAAAAGGGGATATGTATCGATACTCGAAACCATGATCAGCAGTGCAGCGATTGGCTGGTGGCAAGACGGCAATGTAATGACGTCATATAATTTAAAACGACACCTGACGAAAAACTTGACAAATTTCTGGACTTTTATAAGGAAACAGCCAAGCAAACAAAACTACATAAATGTTATAATAGATATATGAAACAGATACATGTTTTTATTTTTTCAGAATTTTTTTCATGATTCCCAATTATTTAGATTCGCAATTTATAATAGTTGTACAGTCTTTACATTTTAATTTCAATGTAGAAATTATCTATTCATTTCATTTTATATTTGGACATATTTGTTACGTGACAGCATTAATGAAAGTTTCTTAAGGGTCGATATCATGTTATCTGCATCTCCTGCGCTCCATCAAGCCACTGCTTATAATAGCAGTCATCACTCAAAATAATGCACGACTCTATTATCTGTATAGCATGTGTGTAAGACTCTAATACAATTATGAAGTAATACTTTTATGACAAATAAATATTTCAGTGAGTAAAACTGGCTGTGTCTATAGTAGGCTGTTATGGACTACACAGCATTTTTATATTATTTTTAAATATTTTTTTAATGATTATTATTTTAAATTATTGTCCCTGGATCAGTACGATACTCTTGTAATAAAGTAGCGGTGGTAGCAGACATATTTTGAGTATCAGTTCTGGTTGAAAAGAAGCGATCTAATCCTGTTTACATGAAATAAGCTGCTCCCGAGCAGGTTTAAGCTTACGGACCTGTTGCTATGACAGCAGCTCCGGGATGAGCTTCGAAGAACCAAACGATCCAAGATAACGCCAAATCGTCAACATTCAAATCCAGCTAACTGAGTTAGCGACGTACGAAGAACGGGCCCCAGCTTTGAACGAATCGTTTTGAAATCATTGAAAAATTATATATTAAATGCATATTCTGAGAAAAGCTTTCTGATCCTAGATGCATTTAAACCTGTTGTAGGGGGCTCCAGCAACACAATATTAATATGACCTGCTCTTTAATATTTCTAGTTAGCTCTTTTTTTTGTTTTTTTAATTTTAGTAACTGTAGAACTTGAAATTTTCAGTTAGTTACCAGTGCAACATTTCTAATATTCATGCTTTAGTTTTTTTTCATCTAATACTTAATATTTCAGTTAACAAAACAGCTTTTTATTTAGTTTTAGTAAATGACCTTTGGTCTGGAGAGACCAGATGAATCCAGATCAATTAGGTTTTTCTCATCTGTCTCTAGTCCCAGTTGTCTGTTGAACGTTAAATTCGTAAATTAGATCTTTTCGAGGCTTCACAGTCCCTGATTGTGATTGAATACAAGGAAACATTTGAAGGGAAAAACATTGAAAATGACCATTTAATTTGAAGAGAAGTGTTCAAGGACTTAATGAGTGTTCAGAAGGTCTACAGCCGTCAGTGTGTGCACGAGATGAGACGAGGACAGGGCCGAGGGATGAACGAGAGCAGAAATGGTTTCCTCTCATTCTTATTCCATCATTCTGTCGGTGGAAATCACACTTAATTATGAGCACAGTACCGATGGGAGCAGTGTGCCCCACACACACACACACACACACACACACACACACACACACACACACACACACACGTCATTTAGGGCTAGATGAGATCTGGATGAGATGTGAAAGGCTGCCTGCTAATGGCACAAATCCTGAGCTGCCATTGTTTCACCAACAGCTTCTTTACTTTACCACTTATCTTCACGTCTCTATATGTGTGTGTGTATGTGTGTGTGTGTGTTACATAAATACACAGAAAAGTTGTGTATATGACAATTTTTGTTTTTGAAAGAAGTCTTCTGCTCTCCAAGGCTGCATTTATTTGATTAAAAATACAGTAAATACAGTAAAACTGAAATATTGTGAAATATTATTACAAGTTATATGTTTTAAAAGGTGATTTATTTCTGTGTTGCACAGCTGTATTTTCAGCATCATTCCTCCAGTCTTCAGTGTCACATGACCTTCAGAAATCATTCTGATATACTGATTTAGTGCTCAAGAAACATTTACAATTATTATCAATGTTGAAAACAGTTGTGCTGCACAATATTTTTGTGGAAACCGAAATAGAATACTTTTGAACAGTACAGTACATGTTGTTATAATGGAACCTGGCATAAAAATGCTCAATATAATAACTGTTTAACTATTATGACACATAATTCATAAAAAAGCAGATCGTACCCCTCATATAATTTTTTTTTTTTGTAAATGGTCCAATTGTGTCTTACAGGAAGTGACATCATTGGAATTAAATGGAGAGAAAACAAGTTAGAACTCTTTGATGTTGTTTCTAACACAAATTTGAACCCTATCACCAACGTCAGAGTGAGAACAAATGAACATGAACCAAATGAGCTTGCCCCTAGTTTTAATACTTTCAACTCAATTTCAGTAAATGAACAGACTGAAAAATCTATATCAATAAGGAGGATTCATGACTGCCATTCAGTGATTTTCAGATGAACCAGGATTAAACGCTTGAATGAAATGTTTTCAAAATCACCAAGCTTGTATCTAATTAACACTAAATATAATGTCAACCTAATGTGATTTTTTTCCATTTGAAGTGTGCACTAAAAAATACTAAGTAAAATTTACTTAATTTTTCTATTGTAAGTTTTTGCACATATTTAAAGTAAAATTATATTATGGAATTAAGTACAATCTAGTTAATTAAGTTATGTAAAATTAGCAAAGGAAATAAGTAAATTTAACGCGGCCAGTTAGAGTTTGATGAGTAATTTCTACTTAATTTACTCTGCAATAGGCTTACTCAAGTACATTTCTTTCAGTCACAGTTTGTAAACTCTACTCAAACAATGCAATACTGAAAAAAATCATACTTTAGAAGCATGTGGATTCTTACAAACATGTAAGTAAACAAGTAGACAGCTTGATATCTGTTTAAAGACAATATGTCTGCTATATATATATATATATATATATATATATATGTGTGTGTGTGTGTGTGTGTTTGAGCGTTTCAGTGTGTGTGTGTGTGTGTGTGGGTGTATATATATATATATATATATATAGATAGATAGATATCCAAAGATGAATAATAATCCATTTCAAACAGTAATATGCTACATGGTTGCTATATGACCTCATTATGTTTTATGCTTAAGTTTAATTTATTGTGTGGCATCCTATATCTTAGATATGAATTATAATAAAATAAATAATAAAATGCCTAAACTTTTGTCAGTAAGATCAAATATTGAGTCAAAATGATGTAAATGTTCAAACTTTCAGCATTTAGTTTGTCATTAAGTCAATGGAAGTTAAGTGAAGTTGCATTGTTAAAGTTGCAAATTAAGTCAAAGTAAGTGTGTTGCATCGTAGGGTACAGTATCTCATGCAGTGTGTAAGGCTGTATACTGCACATTTTGGCAAATATAGTGAAAGTTATATGCATGCATACTGCTTTCTTTTAAAAACAGCTATGACGTTTGAAACGGTTCCCTGTTGTGTTGATTCAGTGTTTTGATTCATATCTGGTTGTAAAGTGAAGCAGTTTTGAGCCTTCAGCTCACTTTGGCTTTGGGAACGTCACCTTTGGGCTGAAATATAACTGTCTCTCCTCGATCTGCTCCACACGATGGGGCCGGATCACACACACACACACACACACACACACACACACACACACACCAGAAGAGGCGATCGATAGAGCTGATGGATGAGGATGCTGGCCTTTGACAGCCACATGGAGAATAAACTACAGAGGGATTCGCACGTCACCTTCCCCAACGGAGAGCAGCCCGAGTGGCCTGATGAGATTCACACGGCTTTCTCTCTATGAAGGTGAAGCTGCAGGTTCCCTAAGCAGATTATATGAAGACATTATACTGTAAATAATAGGGTGCATTATTAGACACTCTTCATCTGTATTAAATTCTCTCCCAGGGTTATGCTGAAGTCCTTTTTAAGTCAGGCAGGTTCACCCAGAGGTCATCATGATCCACTGAAGCTTGTTTATCTGCTGAATAGGAGAAACCAAAATATCCAAATCACTTCAAGAAAGCTTACATTTAAGAAAAATACGTTTGTGGTGCTAACCTGTTTAGTAGTTTAGTTTTTTCTTTTTATTCATTTATCAAAAGACAATAGAACTTTTATTCAGCAAAGATGCATTGATTTGATCAAAAGTGACAGTAAAGACAATTATAATGTACTGAGAATTTAATAAATGCTGAACTTTCTATTCATCAAAGAGTTCTGAAAAATAAAATGTATCATAGTTTTCACAAAAACATGAAGCAGCACAACTGAAAATAATCAGACATGTTTCTGGAGCAGCAAATCCGAATTTTAGAATGATTTCTAAATCATGGAGTAATGATGTTGAAAAATCAGCCGCGCATCACAGAAATTCACATAGAAAACTGTTATTTTAAATTGTACAAATATTTCTAAATTTTACTGTATTTTTTGCTCAAATAAATGCTTTTTAAAATGTTATACTTTTTTTTTTTTTGGTCTTTGTCAGCTAAAGATGAGTATAACTAAATATGCTGTTTTATTTTATAGATCTCTCAGCTCTTCCATCATTTGAAGCATCACCTGTCCTCATCAGGACGTCTGGACCCTGTTACTGACCCTAGCTTTAAAGCTGATGTGTTGAGGACACGCTGACCTTCAGCTATTTTCCAGCTCACAGGAGCATAACGGCGGTCAGGAGGGAGTGAAATCACAGGCCGTGTGATGAGCTTTCAGTTTAAGAGCTTGACAAGACACTGCTGGCCAGATGTTCACACGCGCACCGGGACAAAACAAGGAAATCTTTCCATGCACAGACACACACACACACACGCTCTCGGGGACGATAAGTGGGCCTGGCCAACACCAGAGGGATCGAGTTGACTCTTGGCTCTCATGAATCGCTGAAGCGTTGCAGTGTTAATCTTTTTGCATGATGTGATAATGAGTCTATCGCTCACGGGAAGATGCTTTTAAATGCAGTGGGTTGTTATAATTAACGCACGCAACAAACACAATCCAAAGCGACATTTAGATTGTATTGTGTCTACAAATTTGCACACAATTAAATTTTCAATTTATACTTCATGTGCTTATCTTTCAAATGATTACCTTTATCATATTTAGAAAAGGAATAAATCAACTTTTGCACCAGACTGATATGAAACTTAAAGACTGTTTCTAGGTTATATTTCACCCCTAAAATCAAAAGACAAATAAGTTTTGCATATATTGTAATTTTTTCCCCCATAAAATAGTAATAAAGCTCTTTTTTCTAGAACTATTAAGATTTTTAATGTTTTAGTTATTCTGTCTACAAATGATTACAAAATTAAATGATTAAATCTCTGCCAGACGATATCTTTTATTATATTTATTTATTTTAATAATTTATATTAAAATATTTACATTTATAATACATAAAACAACTTTTGCACCAGTCTCATGTTATGACCAACTTCTTGGTGGGAAATTTTAATGATAGCATGCCCATTTCACTTCTTATACCAAAAGAAAAAAAATGATAATATTTTGCATAAATTAATAATAATTAGAGCTTCTTTTATAACTATTTTATTTAAGTTTAGGCTATGTTCTGATATAAGCTGATTTTCCAAATGATCAAATCAGTCAGATTTTTGATCTTTTATAATATTTACTTTACACAATAAATAAAACCAGTCTTTTGCACCAGTCTGATTTCTATGTGAAATTTACAAAAAAAAAACAGTTGTATTTTGCATAAATGAATTAAAAAAATACTATTAATATATAGAGAGTAATATATCTAGTGGTTTAGGCATAAAAAAACAAGTTACCAATATTTTAAACATTACTTTTTGTGAACCCGATTATGTTGATACGTGTTTTATGACATAATGACAAATTACACTCTATAACTTTTTTTTTTACTTTTTACATTTTAAATGAACATTTAAATAAGCAAGTACATCATAAAACGATATTCCAACCCTAATCACTATAGATTTATTTCTATTTCAGAGTTGTCAGGATGGATTTACCACATCATTTCTTCTTTTTATCTTTTTCCTCAGAGCATGTACACATTTATAGAAATGAGGTAAACACGTTTAGATGAGTGAATCTGTCCTGACAACAAAATAATGTATAAATAATTAAAGACTTAGTGACAAAAAAGGGTTAGAAGAGTTTCATGATGTGTATAAATCTTTAATTTCTAATAGCTTAGTAGCTTTAATTGTCATTACGCACCCAGATAGCACATTTGCAAGATATCTGTTAAAGATCTGGAAAGCATCGTTTTATGTACATTCTAAATCATAAACATATTAAAGACATCTTCTAAATGCCTATTTGATATCTGATAGAAAACGTGAGCCCAGTCTCATAAAAATGCATATAAATAGTACGCCAAATAAAAACGAAAACTCAAGTTATTTTGTTTGGCATACATGTAATATGCATATGTAATATTTCAGTTTGGCATACATGTAATATGCATTTTTCGCGTGCATATGATCCACATCTCTCCCACAACCTTAAATCTACCCATCTTGTAGCATATGCATGACAAAGTCCATTTTTGAGAGTTTTCATGAGATCGGGTTAGAAATGTCATATAGATGTATTGCAGATGAGCAAACATTCTAAAACTATGTCTTAAAGATGTAAATGCAGACGTCTCTGTGATGAGTGCTATCAGGGTAGCCTTCAAAATAATTCACAAGATCTTAATGGTCCTTAAATAGGCCAAATTTTCTTTAGGCAAAATATTTCATCTAGACATATGACCTGAAAATGTCTTTGAGAGAGAGTCTTTCGTGAGATTCTACCCAAGAAAAGTTGTAGGATGGACGTGAGAGACGGCCCACTGTGACCACATCACAGCCAGACAGATCATAGCCGGAGGAGAGACAGCGCTGCTGCTGTGGGACTCCAAGGACAGAGAGAGAGAATAAAGGTTGGGAAAACCACAGATGGTGACTCAGTACCTGCAGGGAGGGAATCTAAAACTAAAATGAGCTTTGCCCTTTGTGGAGAAGAGGAATACTTGCTGCATTAGAAACCATGGGACACTTACCATAATCTGCTTTTCTGCCATCCATTGTGTTGAGGACAGTGTGTTCATTTAGATGCTAGGAACTATCACCATTTTCCCTTTAATAAATGCTTTCAGTGCACTGTAAAGGCTCAAGTATAGGCTAAGGCTACTTGATTTTCCATGAGCAGTTGAGTGCGCAAGCCTTTCATAAACTAAGTTAACTTTGAACTTGGAAAGACATGCACTATTGTATAATTTAGCTTTTTTATGAATGACAAATAATTTCGTTCAGTAAGAAAATGTTGCAATTCTAAACTTGTATTGTATTGTAACTTAATTTTAAAAACGCTTGCAGAAAAAACAGTATTGCAAGAGTTTAGGTCTGATTTTGGTGGGGACATAACATCAGACAATAAATGTAATTGTTCGATCAAAAATTACTTCTAGGAACAGTTTAGTATTAGCTGGATATTGGCATTTCATAGCATCCCTACTAAATTCTTAGCCCTGATAAGTGTGTGATTAAAATCACACAAAAAGGGTGTGATTAATCTAATTAACGATTTTAATCTACTGAAATTTAATCTTCATCTACGATTCTTAATCTACTTATTTTGGGTGAAAAATAAAGTTATAGTGTTGTAAGCAAAGGTTGTTTTTTAGCAACCTTTAAATTGCATTATAATCATGGCAAGAAGGAGATTTGGAGAGATTAGGAGATTTGTTCTCACATTCTCTAACCGGTTGTCTGTGTTGCGTCTCATAATGACTTAGCCTTAGCTAATTATACATTTTTGTTCAATTAATAACATGCAGCATTATCATTCTAAACAGTGGTACACACTTGCACGCTCTCTATAGGGACCGACGTAATGCTAATTAGTCTGAAATGCATAATGACTCTGTACTTCATTATTGAATCAGGCTTCTCATTTAGTTTTCTCTGGTTTCCCGTCGGAAGTGATTAATGCACCCATCTAGGCCTGTGTAGATCTATTCAAATCATGCCTTTTTAAAACAACAAGGCTGTTTGATCATTTCTGTTCTGTATTTTCCATCAAATCCTCTAAAAACAAAAGCATAGAATATATGTGCATTTTGAGTGATTTAAACCACACGTCCCAGTGGTTATATAGAGGCTCCAGTAATCTGCAACCCATGACCATAATCTTGCATGTTAACCCTGATTTAACCTCTTCTCGACTGGAGCGAAGTGCAGCCAACATGAGGTTTTTGTGTCATTTAGTCCCATGCACATCAATAATACAAGCATTCACTCATATGCAGGCTCAAGTTTTACACATTTGATGGTGTACTACATACATAGGCGCCGATTTATGTTTTTCTCCGTGGGTGCTCAAGGGTGCACGCCATTTAAAAAATAAAAAAAATAGACTAGGCTATTCAAAAAATATTGCATTTCAGAACCTTAGGCTAATGGACAGCGGCCGATACAAACAAACACAACAGCGTCACTTCTCAAAAATACAAACAGGATTGGAGATGAAAAGTTTAACTGACACGTAACCGCTAATGCGTTCAGCTTCTTGGGAAATTAATGTTTTGTAAATATTGATTAAAAGACTATTGCGAAAGGACAGCGTTTCCATTAACCGATTGTTGCGACTAAAATAATGAGTTTCTGGGAATGTCTACCTCATTTATGTTTCGAGGTTTCTTTTGATAGTGGCATGGCTTTTCTTTGAGGTTTCGAATCCATTATTCATATAGGCTAAAAAAATATTTTTTTATTTTATGTATTTAACAAAGAACTCGTATTCTGTCCAAAAGTAGGCTACTTTTGTGTCCATTAGTTTTTCCTCTTTTAAACCGTATATAGGCCTATACTTGAGCAGAAAAATGTTCCCATTTAAACCCTGTTACGAACTTTAAGGAGTCTAGGGAATGTACCGTAACATTTACATATTAACGTACTGCTGGGTATGAAATGAGGTGGAAGAACATGACAGACAAAACTTTGAAAGAGAAAAAATACTGGACGTTTATTCACAAAAAGCCAAAGCCACTAGACCCAGTAAAATAATGTTGATATATCAATATTAATAGGTTTTTTTTTTTTTATAACAAATCTGTCCATTTTAGTCTGATTAATGATTAGTGATTACGGAAAGCAGTAAATGATTACATACTCGCACGGCACTGTATAGTGGGGGATGGGACGTTTTCAGAAACGCTGTGATTGGTGGATAGGATATGGAACATGCATGCGACTGGTTATGTCACTGTCACTGACAACAACATAACCAATCACAGTGTGGCAGACGCTTCATAGCGCCAACTGCAATGTTTAATTTTAAATAAATGTAGCCTACTGGCAGTCTGGCACTGGCACACGTGGGTGCTCATTTTCCGTGGGTACTCGGTATTTTCCGTGGGTGCTCGAGCCCCGGAGCACCCACGGTATCGGCGCCTATGACTACATATAATTTTGCAGAAAGGATTCTAATATATTAAAATGTTTTAAAGGATTAAGATTTCAACTCCTTTTTTTAAGTAGAATTTATGGCTACATTAGTGCAATTACAATGGAAGTACACAACATTAGACAATTGCATCACTTGCTTATGCGTGCTAAAATTGCTTTGTAACTTCTGCTCATGGCAGGTAAGCTAATATACTGATAAACCTAGTAGCTTTTACTATGCATGTAGTTTTTTTTCTTGTTTTCCAGTATCTAACATTTTTAAATCTAGATACATTTACTTAAGAAAATGATTATTTTAAGCTAAAAACAAGAAAAATAATCTGAATTTACAGGGATAACAAGATTACGTTTCTATATTCTTGTTTTAGCATGAACTACATTTTTGAAACATTTTACATAAAACAGGTTTTTATCATAACATTTACCCTCTCATGTGTCTTGATTTAAAGAGGACCTATTATGCCCCTTTAAACAAGGTATAATATAAGGCTTTACCCTTACAAATCATTTATCTGACCATTTTGAATATGCCCATTTTGAGTTGTTTTCGTGCATGTATCTTTAAATGCCAGTGAGCTGCCTAGGCCTTTAGCTTGTTCCGGATTGCACTTTTTATCATCATGAAAGCTTATTATTTGCATGTGTTTTAAAGCCATATCAGTTTAAACTTCTGACATAGTGTTTTCTGAGCACACAGAAAGTGTCTGTCGCAGTGCACGTGAGAACTAAACTATGTTCTCCTTCGTATCTTATTGCGCTTAAACTGTCAAAAGCACACCAAGTTGAAATAAACACAATCGGTTAAGTCTGGGAACGTTTAAGGAGTTTTCCGGAGTGATGATATTAATGTGCCGAGGTCGAAGTGCTGCGAAGTGCTCTTCAGCCATACATTATAGTCATCATTTTTATCCTCTTAAATCGTCACTGTTTATTTTGTGCCAACATACTTACTCTTGTAACTACTCATGTAACCTTCTTTAAATAGGGAAAACATGGAAGTGTTTGGTAGCTTCTAAATTCATCCCTGTTTGCATCCTAGAGAATGAATGGTGCTATGGTAACGCGAGCATAGTGATGCACAATATTACAACTAACACAACACATTTATGTTAGTGCATGTTGTTTGATAATGCCCAGTGATTTTATCTTTGTATATTTAAAAGCTTGTTCTTGATGCAAAATATAGTGCATTTGCGTGGATCACATGAACCAACTCTCTCTTTCTGCATTCTGCTTTTCATCTCCATCTAAAGGCTCTGAAGACAATAGGATGTGAGTTTGTCACTGAATGACATGAGAGGTAATCTGTGCTTTAGATTAGAAGAAAAACATGTGGCATCTCTTTAATGACGTTGACAGCGTCCCCAGAGGGCTGTGTGTGTCAGTGTGGAGCTCAGGAGATCCTCAACCCTTCTGCTCATGGCTATAAATGCTGTGTGAATTTGAAGTGTCTGCTCGCTTTTTCACTGACCTGGTTTTGTAGAGATATGCTAATGCATCTAATGTGACTGTGGGTTTTCAGAGACGGGTGGACTTAAGCGCAGATCGCTGTTCACAGTTTACGTGCAAAGTGTGAAATATTATAATCTGCCTACTCAGCAGTGTCTGTCAGAAATGACTGCCAGAAGTCAACAATATTGCCAATATAGTAATTATTGTATATGTGCACTAGCAATACTAGATCTTTATTTATCTGATTTCGTCAGGAGAAAAAGGGAAAGGAAAAAATATTTTGCATATAGAAATTGGGGCTATCTTACACTAGTTCAAGACTATTTAGATTTTTGCATTGCAGTGAGAAACATTTGATCTTAATTTCATTATAAGAACATGCCCGCCATACAGGGTTATTACAGTTAACTAAAACTGAAATAAAATAAAATATAAAAAGCTTAAAACTTTCTTTATTTCAGTTAGTAGCCAAAGCAGTATTTCTCTTTTTAATTTAGTTTAAAGGGATAGTTCACTCAATAATCTAAATTTGCCTTATGAGCTAGAGATTACAGTAGGGCTGTGCAATTAATCGAAATCGAAATAAAATCGAGTTTTGTGTGTTCGCGATTTCTAAATCGCTTTATAGCACGATTTTCCGCGGTCATGACCTCCCGCAG
The DNA here is from genome assembly GCF_963082965.1 of Carassius carassius. Lineage (NCBI taxonomy): Eukaryota > Metazoa > Chordata > Actinopteri > Cypriniformes > Cyprinidae > Carassius > Carassius carassius. Next base: position 1,865,435 of record NC_081784.1, read on the forward strand.
TATGTTTACTGAACCAATCAGGATGCAGCGCGCCTAAGTGGAGCGCGAGAACAGAGCAGACTGGGCATATGCCTAACTCCAGGTTCACACACTCTGTCTGTGATGCAAGTGATTTTTTCGAGCCCATGTTAACGGATCAGAGCGTTCACACTGCACGCGGTAAAAGATGAGAACAGAAAAGGTTATAAATAGAAAGGTGCGAAAAGATTTAATATCTTGCAACTGAGCACAGAGAGAGTTGTTAGTGCACAGGACACAGGTTGAGCGAGAGGAGACACGTTGTAAGGCAGCGTGTATCTGAGCCTTATACGGTCTATGATCTGAGTGCGAGCGGATAGATTCGCGCTCGTGCATTATTTTAATGTGCTTTCGCGTTACAATAATGCGCTCTCGTTGCTGCTTCTGAACCGCGTACACATAACTTACTGCAGATGGAGTACGTGTGAACCTTGGGCAATAAAAATATTGGGCAAAACATATGACACCTGAGGCACCGCTACAGTGAGCTTTATGAACAATGCATGGAAAAAAAAACTAACAAAAAAACAAACAATCCCTAAACATGGGTTTTATTAAATTTTTTTAATATTACTTTTTGCCATATGTCTAGATTTAGTTTGACATCTTTACTTAGTGATTATTTTGACTTTTCTAGAGACATGTTACAACTTTTTGATAAAGCTCTCATTGTTTTTCTTTTGGAAATATGTTTCAAATTTATACTGAAGGCATTTATGACTGTAAAGCATGTCTGTGTGTGTGTGTGTGTGTCAAAATCGAGATTAAAATCCAAATCGCAAAATTAATCAAAAAATCGTGATCAGTGTTTTTTGTCCGTATCGCACAGCCCTAGATTACAGTTCAAGTAGTTTTAAATATGGTTTTCACAAATCCATCAATTTGCTTCAGGAGGCCATGTGGAGTACTTTTTATGATTAATGGATGCACTTATTTTGCCTCAAAATCTAGACCCCCATTCACTGCCATTATAAAGCTTGAAAGAGCCAGAACATTTTTAAATATAACTCAGACTGGATTCATCTGAAAGAAGAAAGCCAGATACACCTAGGATTGCTTGAGGGTAAATCATGGGTAAATCATGGGCTAATTTTCATTTTTGGGTGAAATTTTTTGGGTAAATTTTTATGAAGGATGAGGACTGTTTCCTGAACCAGTAACCTACAGTGCTTCTGTACTCAAAGGCTGTTTCTATAAAGTGGGGCAATTCCAACTTTGCAAGGACACACAGTCTGTAAGTACGTTTTCATATTTAAAGGATTTGTCATTGATAATTCAAACACGATTTTTGAGCAGTGTAGAGTAGCACTTGTTGTCACAAATGCAGACATGGTAAAACGTTAAAAACACAGAATAAATCATTATAATCAGTAATTGTGTCCCCAATGGATGCAATAAATGCAATAAATGCCTCGTTTGTAATGGGTTTTATTGGTTTTGTCTCATCGTGCGACTGGCATTACAGTATCTTAAGGGGCATAACATTTCAGTTACATGTTTGAGGCATTCAGCCAATCACAACACACTGGATAGCTGGCCAATCAGAGCACACTTTGCTTTTCAGACCAATGAGCAAAATCGACACATTTAAGAAAGGTGCATAGAGGAGAAACAATAATGTACATTATGTGGAAAATAATGTGTGTTTTTTTTTTTTTACCTTAAACCGCATAAACATTGCATTACATCAAATACACCAAATAATTTTCTTTTTAGCAGCATCATATGACTCCTTTAACTTGATGCAAAACTCAACTACATAAATACGTAAACAAATAAATAAATAAAAATTAGAACTAATTTAATAAAAACGATATAGACATATAAGAAAAACTAATAAAAACTACAAACCCCACAATAAAATGTCTAAAGCTTAAAATGAAAACAAATACTAAAATACCGTTTTATTTTACTTATAATAAGTTATTAGTGTAAGTTAAAAATACAAAATTACCAAGGTTATTAATTCAAAAGAGCATTATTTTAACAAAATGTAGAAATACTTAAATTTTTCATACTTTTTTCTTCTCCTCATGTATTCCAGAGAATGTGGGCTTCATTGTCATGAAAATGTCATAATGAACCTAAAATGGACATTGAAATAGTCTTGATCTTCTCTGTGCAAATTATTATTATTATTTTTAAAATTATGACTTTTTAAATCGCCGGGAAATATGGCTTGGATATTCTTAGCATGATTCTTGAAATGAGTGAGCAGAGATAACAGCCAATCTCAGGGTCACTCTCATGTAAGAGTAGCTTCCTGCCGTCAGAGAGGAAGTTAACTTATCTCTATTCCTTGCAGTGACAGCCAGGTCAGAGGTCAACAGGCCCAATCTGTCCCAGAGATTGAGACAGGAAGCAGCTCTTTGTGAAGAGGCCGGTCTTCAGAGGAAGAGCTGCTGTTACTGCTCATTGTTCTGCTGGTGTTATAGTCTCATTGTTTCACAGTGGGTTTCAATTCACGTGAGCAGACATAATCAAAAATAGTTCAGACAGAAATGAATTGCACATTGGCCTTTTCATGCACTATTTAGAGAGCTTCCTCTGAAGTAGGTTCATAGTCACTGACCATCTGATTTGTGCGTTACAATTCAAGTCAGCAACATTCACACATCCTTAAAAAAAGATGCATTTACCTGAGAAGCAAAGCTGTATACAGTAGTACTTTTTTCATGGAAAGTGTCTTTAATTCAGATGTATTTGTTGATGCATTGGCAGATTTTAGTATTTGTTTTAAGCTATTTTTTCCCCCCAGTATTTCTCTAGTGAAATTACATCATTTCTGAACCTGGAACTTTTGCAATTCGTGCAATGTGAATGTGTTCAGTTCAATTTGACCTGCATTTGTACTGCATTTAAGTCAGGTAAAAACAACAACAACAACAACAACAAATCTTTATTGTAAGTCACTTTAATATCAAAGAACACATTATAGTGTTATTTTAGTATAATATTAATATACTTCCACAGTTTTTAATATTTTTATATTTTACATTAATATTTTGTTTTATATTTTCTAAAACACTAAAAATAGAATAAGATAAAAAAAACTTTATGGTAGGTCACTTTAGAATCAAATAACACATGACAGTGTTTTTTTTTTATAAATAGTTTTTAGTATAATAAAAATAATAAAAAAACTTTTTAATAAATATTTTAATCTTTGAAATCTTTAATACTTTTTTGTATAATTGATGTACTAGTTATTTGTATATTTTGTTATTTTAATAAAGTTAATTGAGTTAACCCCTTAACTGTCACTCACATTTTTGAACTTTGACTTTGTAGTGCACAATCCAAACTTAAAATTTTTATAATTCATGAATGAAAATATTTTGTAACATGATATTGATGTACCATTTTCATGGTAATGCAATGTCTGATTTTAAAATGGGTTATCAAGGATGAATTTTGAGATTTTAAGTTTTCAGTCGATATATAATTTCTGATGATTTCTAAAATGTGATAGAGAAAAAGGCAACAAAGAAGTCTTTTTTTTTTTTAAACAAAGGTCAAAACTCCAGTTATAATTTAGATTTTTGAGTGTGCACTCTTGTCATAAATTAATCGATTACTTTTCCTACATAATTTTTCACAAAAAGCATTGGTAAAATATATATTTGGGAGTCTTAGACCTTTCCAACAATATATAGTTTGTCAAGATTAGATTAGATTTAATTGTAATATAGTGAAGTAAATGTAGGAGTCCCACAGGAGGGACGGGTGACAGTTAGAAAAATTGCATTGCAACTTACCTTTTTTAAAAATTTCTTTTAAAATCTGATTTTAGTAGTTAACTATAATAACCTTGGTACATTATTACTAAGAACGAACCTGGTAAAAATAACTGGCCTTGTTTTGCCCTCGAGTTGTGACGTCACATCAACACTATAAATAGTGAACCATGAAACCAGTCGAAATCATTCAAATCACACAATTTAAAATCTAAACTGAAATTGTATTCTACATTTTTCCAGCCGTTTTTCTCATATAATCAGGAATTTAGTTTAACCTGCTATGACTTGTTTGTCCTGCATCCACACGAATATTGACTTCCCTCTGCGCTCTTATGTCCTGATGAGGAAATCAGGTGCTGTGGGACAGATGTCTTAGTACTGACACAGTTTGCACGGCCAACACACACACACACACACATGATCACTGTGAGTAAAGGAATTGCATCTGAATTGCATCGGCCTGAAACAGTCCTCAGGGAAATGACATCATCTAAGGCAGAGAGTGTGCAAAAAGAGGGAGGAGTTTCCCTCCTGGGAGATTTCTGCTCTTCATAAACAGCAGAATAATGTGCTGAGATGTTAGGAGACATGTGCTCATGTGTGAGAGAAACTGAAGTGAAATTCAAGCTAGATTCCCTCGTTTCTCTCTTTTATACATCCTTTGTCAACAAGGGTTTCCTCAGTGGGCACTTTGGCAAAACAAAAACTAAAAGGATTGTTAATTGTTAATGCTCATTCATCCTCAACCTCTAGAATTCTGAACAGTCTTTTTTGCAGTTCAGTTTATAAATGCTCTAGTTTTCTAAATTCAATATGTTTTCACAGCACATTTGTCTATTTTTTTTTCATTTATTTAAAAAAATATTAAATATTTTGCTTTATGTTTAAAACATTAATCAAATGGCTTTAATGTTGTCTGTTTATTTTTTCCCAGTTAGTTTAAAAGTTATTTGATATTATTTTTTGTTTTATTATATTTTTAAAACAGTAACTCAATAAACAGTTTTAAATTCATCTTTATATGTCCATTTAGTTTACAAGTTCTTTAATGTTTTGTTTAATTTTATTTTTAAAACATTAATTAAATAAAAGGTTTTAAATGTCTAAATTTGTTAATTTATTATTTTATTTATTTATTTACTTATGTCATATATAACATTAAATATATAATTTTTTTGTCACTAAATACTACTTCTGTTACTAAGTTCTTCTTTACAACTAAAGTGCTAGAAAATCTCTTCCACTAGCTATGCTTTCATCTCCCTGTTTTTATGTGCATTTTGAAGTAAGGGATGGAAAAGCCAAATAATAATAAAAAAAATATATTATAAAATCCCTAAATAAATATGAGATGGGCAATAGTACAGAGTACTGTGGTTCTACAGTCTAACAGATTTTAATCCATCTTATTTACATTAATGTGGTATGAACTTGAGTCTGATTTAGAGTCTGTAAGGTCCAAAACTCTTAAAGTGACAGTACGCCCAAAAATGGCATTGCTAGCATCATTTACTTACCCTCCTGGCAAGATGATGAAAATATAAAATCACCATATGAGTAATTTTATTTCACAGTTACGATATATATCGCAATTCTGCTTTCAATCAGGTCTTCTTGATATAAAAAATATTTGATAACATAGAAAGTTCATAATTCTTGTCACCAGTGTCAATATCACAAAAAAAAAACAACAATAAAAAAATAATAAAAAACACTTAAGCTCACTGAAGACAAGTAACCAGTCAGTGGTTAAATAAGAATAAGAAGCTAATTACAAGCAATAAGACAAAAAACTACAGTAGAACAAATAAATAAGAAATAATACATTCATTGTTTAAAGCAGTTGTTCCCAACCTTTTTCAACTCGCGGCCCACACAACCAAACACATATGTTTGCGCGGCCCACTGCAAAAAATATTAACTGACCCTGCTATTGTTGGGTTAATAGTACTCAGAAACTAGATTGTTAACTGTATTTATTGAATGAACTAGGGTTGTGCGATATGGGCAAAAAAAAAAACCTATCGCGATCTCTTTGATAGATTTTGTGATTTCGATTTTAATCACAATTTTGACACACACAGATATGTTTTACAGTCATAAATGCATTCAGGATGAATTTGCACATTGGCCTTTTCAAGCACATTAATATAATGCGCGAGCGCGAACCTCTCAGCTCACACTCAGATTTCCTTTGCTTTGTTACAAAACAGACGCGCATGCTTAGATACACGCTTTAGGCTATTATTCATTCATATATTACATTATTCTGCAACATTTTGTATTTGTAATTTAATTATTGTTTGTAGTAACTTAATATCACATTTTAATCATGCTGATTTTTGGAGAAAAACTGCAATGGCACTCTTCGTGTGATGTTGTTTAACTACATAAAATGATATAAATATATACATTTTCTAACCCCCATATCTTGAATTTTGTGATCATTCACATGCATCCATAAATGCATTTTAATACACCGAATAATGAAATACGAGTTCACATATCACATCTAAACTCGCGTAGAATACGTAATTAGAACTAGCTACTACATTAGTTAAAAATGCCTATCCATATACAGCTATGATTCGCGAGCCCCAAACTGACTCAAATGATTCGTGAACCCGCTCCGAAATCTCGAACTGATCCAAATGATTCGCAAACCCGCTCCGAACTCTCGAACTGATTCAAATGATTCACACTCCGAACTCCCGAACTGACTCAAATTATTTGCCAACCCCAATCTGACTCAAATGATTCGCGAACCGGCTCCACACTCCCGAACTCATTAAAATGATTCGCGAACCCGCTCCGAACTCCCAAACTGACTCAAATGATTTGCGATCCGGCTCCGAACTCCCAAACTGATTCAAATGATTCACGCTCCGAACTCTCGAACTGATTCAAATGATCCGCAAACCTGCTCCGAACTCCCTAACTGACTCAAATGATTCGCGATCCCCATATTTGACTCAAATGATTCGCGAACCGGCTCCGAACTCCCGAACTGATTCAAATGATTCACGCTCCCATCTCCCGAACTGACTCAAATGATTCGCGAACCCGCTCCGAACTCCCAAACTGACTCAAATGATTTGCGATCCCCAAACTGACTCAAATGATTCGCGAACCCGCTCCGAACTCCCGAACTGATTCAAATGATTCACGCTCCCAACTCCCGAATAGACTGAAGTGATTTGCGATCCCGCTCCGAACTCCCAAACTGACACAAATGATTTGCGATCCCCAAACTGACTCAAATGATTCGCGAACCCGCTCCCAACTCCCGAACTGACTCAAGTAATTCGCGATCCCGCTCCGAACTCTCAAACTGGTTCAAATGATTCACGCTCCATTCTCCGAACTCCCAAAATGACTCAAATGATTTGCAAACCCGCTTTGAACTCCCAAACTGACTCAAATGATTCACAATCCGAAGTTCCCATCCAAATCAAATGACACCGCCAGCTCTACTATTGGCTTAGTTCTCTAATTTCATAACATTTACTGAAATTAAGGTATGAAAAGTATGTTGTTAACAAATAAAACATCAATATTTCCATTCCGAACTGCTTTCCACGTTGAATAATCCACGAACATAACCAGGTGAGCAGATCACTCTCTCACTATTTGATTGCTCTAGTCCAGTGGTTCCCAACCTTTTTCAACTCGCGGCCCACACAACCAAACACATATGTTTGCGCGGCCCACTGCAAAAAAAATTAACTGACCCCGCTATTGTTGGGTTAATAGTACTCAGAAACTAGATTGTTAACTGTATTTATTGAATGAACTAGGGTTGTGCGATATGGACCAAAAAAAAAAAAAAAAACCTATCGCGATCTCTTTGATAAATTTTGTGATTTCGATTTTAATCACAATTTTGACACACACAGTTATGTTTTACAGTCATAAATGCATTCAGGATGAATTTGAAACATATTTCCAAAAGAAAACCAATTAGAGCTTTATCAAAAAGTTGTATAGATAATAGTAAAGGTGTAACAAACTTTATAGACTTATGGCAAAAAAATATATAAATAAATAAATAAATCCCGTGTCCAGGGACTTTTTTTCTTTTTTTTTGCCATGCATTGTTCATAGAGCTCATTAATTGTAGGGGTGCCTCAGGTGTTGAAATAGATTTGTTATACATTAAGTGAAGTGACATTCAGCCAAGTATGGTGACCCATACCCAGAATTTGTGCTCTGCATTTAACCCATCCGAAGTGCACACACACAGAGCAGTGAACACACACCCGGAGCAGTGGGCAGCCATTTATGCTGCGGCGCCCGGGGAGCAGTTGGGGGTTCGATGCCTTGCTCAAGGGCACCTAAGTCGTGGTATTGAAGGTGAACGGTGCAGAAGCTGCAGCCAGATCGCATTAATGTAACGCGAAAGCACATTAATATAATGCGCGAGCGCGAACCTCTCAGCTTACACTCAGATTTCCTTTGCTTTGTTACAAAACCAGACGCGCATGCTCAGATACATGCTTCTCTCGCCCGGAGAGAGTGCAAGCACTTAAAACGTGTCTCCTCTCACTTAAACTGTGTCCTGTGCACTCACAACTCTCTCTATGCTCATGTGCTAGATATTAATTATTTTCGCACGTTTTTATTTCTTGACTTTTACCGCGTGCAGTGTGAACGCTCTGATCCGTTAACATGAGCTCGGAAAAAAGGCGCATCACAGACAGTGTGTGAACCTGGAGTAGGCATATGACCAGTCTGTTCTGTTCTCGCGCTAGGCGCGTTGCATTGTAAATATTATTTTTAATATTTTTAGACCTTGCACTGGACTGGATTTCCTACAAAGAGGATTTGGATTCCACTGCCGTGCTCGCCTACAGGTACTATACTATGGAGGGCTTTATTGGTGCTTATGGAGAAAAAATGAAGGGTTCGACTCAAATGCTGTGTGTTTTCGTTGTACCTGCCTATATAGCTATTACAGTGCTGAAGGTGGTTTTCACGGGTATGACAAACCATATTTAATGACTTCACTTATGGTCACAGCAAACAGAGGAACGTCTGCATCTGGCTTTGCACTAGAGGTGCCATGTGCCAGACTGTCTTCTATACTCCAGTCCTGTTTTTGCTTTGAAGACCTGGTCTGTTTGTCCAGTGTTATGGCTCTTCAGGATAATTTTACAATTTCTATAAGTGCCCACTGGAATTTTAAAATTGAGGAGAGATAAATTTTAAAGATCATAATATTAAATCATTTAGGCAAAGGTGCTTGATTGTTTTATTACTTTTGATCTCGGGAAACGTTCAACCTATTCCAGGCCCAGTCTCTGACTCTGTATCAAGTTTAGAAACACCTCAAATGTCCAGAAAAATCATCACTAATAGATTTAATCTTAACAAACACTCCTCAAAAGTTTTCAACTCTATCCATATTTGCGAATGACATCAGTGACCACTGTGTCATCGCAACAGTTAGAAACACAAAAATTCCTAAAACTAAGCCAAACGTCATAACCAAGCGTGACATGAAACATTTCTCAGAAAAAGGGTTTCTACACGATTTGAATAATTTGGAATGGGAACAAATTAATTTAATTCCTCACCTTGAAATAGCCTGGGATTTTTTTAATGTAAAATTTTCTGCTTTAGTCAACAAACATGCTCCTCTCAAAAGGTACAGGGTGAAGGGTCGGAATAATGCATGGTTTTCTCATCCTTTATCAATTATGCTTCATGAGCGCAAACCTGGCATGGGCAAAAGCTAGAAAAACTGATTTAAATTCAGACTGGTTTGATTTTAGGTGATTGCGCAATGCAAACATGCTAAATTGTTTTAATGAACACTTCATAGATTCTGTTTTTTTGTTTGATTCAGTTAACGGTGCTCATGTGAATCCTTTGATTGTTCAGTCAGAGAGCTTAGTGTCTAGTCAATCTTTCAACTTTTCACCAATTGCAATCTCTGAGCTTTGCAAAGCCCTTAAATCTTTAGATGTTTCGAAATCAGCAGGTCCCGATAATTTAGAACCTTATTTTTTAAAGCTAGCAGCTGATTTAATTGCCCCACCTCTGACTCAAATTTTTAACCTTTCACTTGACTTAAATGAAATTCCACTTATATGGAAATCAGCTTTTGTCCTTCCCCTGTTTAAAGGTGGAGATCCCACACACCCAAATAATTATAGGTCCATTTCCAAGCAGTCAGTTTTGGCCAAAGTCCTCGAAATATTTGTCAACAATCAATTAAAAGAATTTCTGTCTATTAATAATACCCTGTCTGATTTTCAATCTGGTTTCAGAAAACAACATAGCACAACTACGGCAGCCTTAAAGGTACTAAATGATTTTATTGAATCAGTTGATAGTAAGAAACACTGTGCAGCCTTATTCATCGATCTATCAAAAGAATTTGATACGGTTGATCATACTTTACTGATACAACGACTTGTCAGTATTGGATTATCTAAACATACGATTGGTTGGTTTAAAAACTACCTTTCAAACAGAACTCAATGTGTACAGGCAGAAGGTTTTATCTCTGGTTCACTCAATGTCACTAAAGGTGTGCCACAGGGGTCAGTCCTTGGACCACTCCTATTTACTCTATATATAAATAATATTGATCATAATGTTCAAAATGTAAATTTTCATTATTACGCTGATGATACAGTTATATATAGTTCAGCAGCCACACCCAATCTGGCTCTTTCTCAGTTACAGCTTGCATTTGATATTGTTCAGCATAACTTATTTGAATTGAAACTAGTTTTAAATGTTGATAAAACAAAATTCATGTCGTTTTCTAAATCAAAATCAATCCCCCATAATAATCTTCTGCCTATTACTACGTCCCAAGGTTCAGAAATTTAATTTGTGTCTCAGTATAGGTATCTGGGGATTTTAATTGATGACGCTCTCTCCTTTGGCCCTCATGTTCAGCAACTGGTGAAAAGATTGAAAGTGAAATTGGGTTTTTACTTCAGAATCAAATCCTGTCTTTCCTTTGAGGCAAAAAAGAGGCTTGTTGCAGCCACTTTTATGTCTGTACTGGACTACGGTGATGTTATATATATGCATGCACCTTAAAAGTGTTAACATGCTTTAGACACTGTTTATCATGGTGCACTGAGGTTCATAACAAATCTTAAAACCCTCACTCATCATTGTGTGTTGTATGCTCGGGTTGGCTGGTCTATGTTGTCTATTCGAAAACAAAAACACTGGCATGTTTTTATTTATAAATCTATCCTGGGTTTACTTCCTTCCTATCTTTGTACATACATCTGTAAAAGGTATGCTTGTAGCTATAGCCTCCGGTCACAGGATATATTTTTACTGTCTGTTCCAGTGGTACGTACGGAGTTGGGGAAAAAAACATTTAAATTTGCTGCTCCCTCTGCCTGGAATTGTTTGCAAAGTATATTGAAACTGAAGGAACTGGTTTCGTTAGACACTTTTAAAGTAGTTTTAAATGATTTGGAGAATGAAACATCGGGTTGTAGATGTTTTAGCTAGTTATGTATTGATATTGAAATTAGATGGATTTGCTTGTGTGTGTGTATATGTGTATGTATTGTTGGATGTTATTTGTTACACTCAAACGTGCTGTGTCTGTCAGTCTTGGCCAGGACGCTCTTGTAAAAGAGATTCTTAATCTCAATGTGCTTCTTTCCTGGTAAAATAAAGGTTATAATAATAATTAATATTTATTTTTTTGTTATTTAATTATATATATGAAATGGTGTTATTATGTTATGACTTAGACATTTTTACATATATGAACAATAGTATAGTTTCTTTTAATAGTAATTGGCGGCCCACCTGCAATACCACCGCGACCCACTAGGGGGCCGCGGACCACAGAAAAAAAGTCCCTGGACACAGGATTTATTTATTTTTTTGCCATAAGTCTATAAAGTTTGTTACACCTTTACTATAGTGATTATTTTGACTTATGTCTGTTGTAGAGACGTTACAACTTTTTGATAAAGCTCTAATTGGTTTTCTTCTGGAAATATGTTTCAAATTCATCCTGAATGCATTTATGACTAAAACATATCTGTGTGTGTCAAAATTGTGATTAAAATCGAAATCACAAAATCTATCAAAGAGATCCCGATAGGTTTTTTTTTTTTGTCCATATCGCACAACCCTAGTTCATTCAATAAATACAGTTAACAATCTCGTTTCTGAGTACTAAGTTATTAACCCAACAATAGCGGGGTCAGTTAATATTTTTGCAGTGGGCCGCGCAAACATATGTGTTTGGTTGTGTGGGCCGCGAGTTGAAAAAGGTTGGGAACCACTGCCTTAGACATGTGGCCTGGAGGGAAATCCGATCTTTAACTCCTCCTTTGTAGTTATGTATTGAGCTTGAATATGTGCAAAACAGTGTTGTGTAGTTTGCAGAGCTACCCCAAACAACACTGGTCTGCATCATATTTGCTGAATTAAATCTAATACTTGTTTACTACTTGTTGTAGGCTACTGATTTAAAAAATATTGTCTGTTTTGCTCAAGGAAGTTTCACTTTGTGTAAGTATTTATGCTTTTGATAACCAAAGAAGTCTTACATTATCGCGTAATCACCAGAAAAACTGACAAAAAGAAACTATTCCTGTCTTCATCTGAGCCATATTACAACTATTTTTCAATTCTCATACAATTTTCACATGAATGAATAGCTGTGTTGCCATTACCCTTTAAATTGCTAATTGAAACAGGCCCAATGATAATGGGAACTCCCATATATCACAAAAAAATTGTTTATGTTCACATGAGATGGTTTTTCAAACAGTTTTAACAAGGAATATTTCACAAAGGCAGCTAATGATTCTGAAGGCATTATTTTTTGATTGCATTTTTATTACTTCATTGTATTGTTGCAATGGTTGAAACTTTCAACATTTGATTGCTTTTATTTGGGTAAGTGCAATAAAACTACATATTATCTCAGCATAATCTAATTAGGTATTATTACGCATTTTTGTAAGTATGTGATGTGTTTGCATTACATATAACAAATGGTTTTAATTATTTATTTGAAAGAAATATAGCACAAGCACACTTATCAGAAATTGAAGTTTAAGTTTCAAAATAGAAAGAGTAGATATGGTTAAAAATTAATTCATTTAAATATTGGCTGGTTTTCTTCAATTAGCCGATTAAGAAAATTAGTCGCTATTGTTCAATTAAGAGAATAAAATATTATTAGTTTAATATAATATATAGTAAATATATTATACATACTCAACAGATATTGGTGTATCATTTACAATAAAATATCACTTCAGTCTTTTTTACGTCAAGATTTCATGTTTTCACTTCATTCAATGTTATTTGCTTTTTCTTTGTACTTAGGAAATTTACTAGCGATTTTTTGAGTAAAAATAATAAAAAAAAGTGATGTAAGATGTACTAAAATACATTTCAAGAAAAAAATCACTCAGAAATTGCTAGTAAATTTCACAAATAATTACAAGGAAACAGCTAATATCGCTTTAATTAAATTATGAAATGTAAAAGTAGAAAGATATGATCCAAGAATGTTTTATTTAAAACTTAAAAAAATCTATATATTTTGTTTTCAGTGTTTAACAGAGTTAGTTAATTTTTTTTTGGCAGCCAGAGCAGTTTTTATCCCAAACAGGTTGACAGCATTAAACTTCAATCGATTAATTTACACCAAAAACAAGAAAAAACACTAGAAAACACAGATTCCTGGAGGCTAAGCTGTTTCTCTCTGTCCTCCTGTGGAAAACAGATGCCGTTTTATTCATCTGTCTGAGAGCTATGCACTGAATCTTTCCTCCCACTACAAAGACATTGAGCTCAAAGGCAGAGCCTCTCATTAGTGTGGGCTGATGAAGATCCTTGGGTCCTTTGTTAAATGGAGAAATTGCTAGAACAGTGTCTGTGAAGTCCGTCACCAGAGGGACGGCTGCAAACTTGCATTTAATTTCCTCATATATTAAAAAGTGTTTGTGGCAAGTGGGTGTTTGAATGATTAAAGATGAGTTTTATGTTCTGTCTGCGGTTGGGAATTGCAGTTAAAATCTTGGCCGTTGTTGAATACAGCATAAAGTTCATTGGCTGTAGATGCTGTTTAGAGTCATACAGTATGTCGTGTTAAGAGGCGGTTTTGTGTGTTAATGTGTGTTACTGTACATGTAACAAATGGCACCTGTTTGAATCATTTATTTTAAAGAAATCTACTGTAGCACAAGCACACCTTTCAATCACAGCAATTTCAAATAAAAAAATAGATAGGTAACAGGTGAAAAGTCTTTCAATTGAATTTTTCTTACATTTCCCAATTATAATTGGTATATAGTGTCTACATTGAGAAATAAAGTTTATGGCTTTAATTTTAATAAGTAATGCCTTTATTTCAGGCAGAATCACTGTATCATGGCATCGTTGCCATGGTTGAAAATTACTTATATTATGGTAAAGATTTTGCTTGGGAAAATTAACTTTCCAGTTGTCAAATTTTGGAACATGTTCCTAAGTTATGTAAATAGGAGAACTTGGTTTGTTGTTTTTGTATGTAATGCAACAGAATTTTTAAGTCTGACTTAAGTGAAATAATAAATTGCAGAACTTTTACATGTGTTGAATTGGATGTTTGTGTGTGTGTGTGTGTGTGTGTGTGTATGAAACCAATGCAGCTGAAATATAGTGTTTTGTAGTGTTTTTTGGTACTTTTTGGCCTTTTGGTCAAGCTAAAGAAGGATGTTTCTGCAAGAATTATTCCTCAGATCTGCTACTTTTTTATTCTTTATTAAACTGAAAGGAATAGTTAATCCAAGATGTAGATGAGTTTGTTCCTTCATCAGATTGGGAGAAATGTAGCATTGCATCACTTGCTCTGCAGTGAATGGGTGCCGTCAGAATGAGAGTCCAAACAGCTGATAAAAACATCACAGTAATCCACAGCACTCCAGTCCATCAGTTAATGTCTTGTGTAGAGAAAAGCTGTGTGTTTGTAGGAAACCAAGCCATCATTTTAATGCGTTAACGCACATTAAAAGCATTTAAACTTCAAAACGTTACTTCCAACTAAAATATGAGGCCATAATCCATAATAACACTCGCTCTTGTGAAAAAGTCCATCTTCTGTTGTCTCTCACATCAAAATCCACCCAAAAGATTTGTTTAGAGCTGGTTTGGACTGTTTTTGCTTGTAGTCGGTGCTTGATCTGTACAGATTTCTCTCCTGATTCAGAAGAGACAACTTCCCTGGAGGAAGCATTATTATGGATTATGAACTTTTTTTTTTCCAGAAGTGCCAGTTTGAAGTTAACATCTTGATGGATTTGTCAGAATGAGAGTCCAAACAGCTGATAAAAACATCACAATAATCCACAAGTAAACCACACCATTCAAGTCCAGCGGTTAACATCTGGAGAAGATAAAAGCTGCTGTTTGTAAGAAACGGCACCCATTCACTGCAGAGCAAGTGATGCAATGTTATATTTCGCCAAATCTGTTCTGATGAAGAAACAAACTCATCTTTGATGAACTCAGGGTATAGAAATTATCATTTTTGGGTGAACTATGCCTTGAACAACTCTAAAGTTTCTTAGCATTGACCTCTAGCAGTCATTCTATTGCTCAGGCTTTGATTAAACTCTATAAATAGAATCAATCTGCTCTGTCCTGAAATGAACGCAGTTACTCAATCACATCACATTATTTTAAGACTCTTTACTAGACTTTAATATAAAACCTCTAAAAGCAGAAAAGGATGAGCTGGAAACCAGGCTCTTTCATTCTTTTGAATAATTATTCAATTATTCAATTTTCGAAAGGTCTGTCTTGAAGTAGGAAAGGTGCATGTATAATTTACCTCATCATACTCTCATTAGAAGATGCTTTTGATGTCTTCTGAAGACCGTATTGAAATCTAAGATCAGACCAACAAGTATACGATTGTGAACTAATGTTGAGTTTTAAGATGTATTTCAGAGAATATGAATGCATCTGTAAATGCAGAAAATATGAAATACGCCTCGTATCACAGTTTAATGCTTGTATATATAAGCAATATGTCTGTAATGACGTGTTTCTGAGTGGAACAGAATATTATAAACAAAATAAACTGTGTGAATTCTGATTTCATGTCGACTTTAAGGCTAAAACATCACAATAACAGATGGTGCTCTACTTTCCCATGGTCACCTCTTACCAGCGTCTTATCTGAATGTGCCTCGGGCTTCACTAATAACACGATTGTCATGTGAAGTAGCTGGAGGGGAAAGAAAGAGAGCGATAGACAGATAATGAGAGTAATCTCAGAGGAATCAGACATAATATCTTCAGGTTCCTCTGGATCTTCTTCATGCACATGAGAGGACGAGAGAAGACTTTATATTCTGCATTTTTCTTCCTAAATCCATTGTGGAAATTGCTCATGCATAACTCCCGATTGCATGGATTCATATAAAAGACTGGATTACACCTGCGTAACAATGTGAGCAGCAGTAAATGACCACATCTTAAGAAAGAATAAGTATATTAAATGTTTGCAAAACAGTTGGGCGGCTTGTCAGTGAAAGCACTTTTTTTTGAAGAGCGTGAGTTTGGCAGTATAGCGGAGATGACAGTGTCCCATGACTATACTTCTGTTCTGTGATTGCATGGGATGGTTTTTGGAGCGTGATGTTTCCAGACGTGTTCGTGATCGTGGCAGCTTGAGGATTGTGTAACGTGTGAGAGGAGGGAGCGTGTGCCATGCTGTCATACAGTACATGTTTGACTTGGTATCACCACTAAAAACACAGGCACATCAGATTGAAGGAATTTTGTGTTTGCAACTCATTTTACTTCTATAATGTGACATTTTCTTAGAGTGCATCCATCCATCCACCCTCTAACTATCTGTAATCTATCCATCCATCCGTCTTCTAACTATCCATCATGCATCCATCTATTCATCCATCTGTCCATCCGTCCATCCATCCATCCTCTATCAATCATCAATCCATCCATCCATCCTCTAAGTATCCATCCATCCATCCTCTAACTATCCATCCACTCATCCATCCTCTAACTATCCATCATCCATCCATCCATCCATTCCTCTAACTATCCATCATCCATCCATCCATCCATTCCTCTAACTATCCATCATCCATCCATCCTCTAAGTATCCATCCATCCATCCTCTAACTATCCATCCACTCATCCATCCTCTAACTATCCATCCACTCATCCATCCTCTAACTATCAATCATCCATCCATCCATTCCTCTAACTATCCATCCACTCATCCATCCTCTAACTATCCATCATCCATCCATCCATCCATCCATTCCTCTAACTATCCATCATCCATCATCCATCCATTCCTCTAACTATCCATCATCCATCATCCATCCATTCCTCTAACTATCCATCATCCATCCATCCATTCATCCATTCCTCTAACTATCCATCATTCATCATCCATCCATTCCTCTAACTATCCATCATCCATCCATTCCTCTAACTATCCATCCACTCATCCATCCTCTAACTTTCCATCATCCATCCATCCATCCATTCCTCTAACTATCCATCCATCCATCCTCTAACTATCCATCATCCATCCTCTAACTATCCATCATCCATCCATCCCATCCTCTAACTATCCATCCATCCATCCATCCATTCTCTAGCTATCCATCCATCCATCCTCCATCCATCCATCCTCTAGCTATCCATCCATCCATCCATCCATCCTCTATCCATCATCCATCCATCCGTCCATCAATAATTGTGTGTGTGATTAATAAAAATACTACAATCCAGGGGGTCACGTGGCCAGGACCTGGATGGCAGCTTAGCGGAGAGGCTCCGAGAAACCGTCCACAATTTAAAATAAAACCCCTTATAAACACGGCCAACATTCGAGTAAAGTATCGGCGTTGGTATGTCAAAACCTCAAGTAACTAAACAGTGTGAAATTTTTACTCGAGCACGCAAGGGCAGCGTTAAAACAACTTCGTCGAGCTCACCAGGTAAAGTGGAAGCTAACATGGATAGCGTAGCCGAAGTTTTAAACGAACTGAAATTACTTCGATCAGAGATCGGAACGAAGTTGGATAACATAGATACCCGTCTGACTGATATGGCGAACTCAATGACCTCGCTGGAAAGCAAAGTGTCCCATGTAAAACGAGATGTTTCTTCTAATGCAGCCCGCATTGAGGAGGCCGAAGGCCGCATACACGATGCAGAACAGGCACTTGAGAAAACAGAAGCGGCACTCGACTCAGTCATCAAACGAGTTGTTTACCTCGAATCAAAGACTGATGACTTGGAGAACCGGGGGCAGAAGGAAGAACCTCTGGCTCTATGGTATTCGAGAGGGCGCCGAGGGTCAGAAAACTCTCCTCGAATTTATAAGCGAGAGGTTGACACAATGGCTGGGACCAGACAAATCATTCACCCTAGAGCGAGTTCATCGCACACTCGCATCTGGGAAGCCCAACCAAAACAGAGCAATACTCATCCGCTTCTTAAAGTTTCAGGAGAAAGAATTTGTCTACCGTGAATCAAGGCAATGAGACATCACGTATGACGGAGTCAAAATATCCTTTGCACAGGATCTCTCAGCGGAGACGGTACGGCTTTGACGGGGATTTAATCCAGTCACGAAATTGTTTGTGGATATCAACGCCTTCCGTGGATTTCAGCATAACCCTTGCAAGCTTCGAGTGTTACACAATTGCAAGATCCATCTCTTCTCAACGCCGCAAGAAGCTGAAAAATTCTATAAAAGCATCTCACAGTCAACGTAGAATCTACAGTTTGGTGATCTATGGCATTAAACCAAGAGGTAAAATGTTTAAGCAGCTGTTGATAAGACGGACAATCGAGATGTACAGCGGTAGTGAATTTAAATAACTCAATGCATGCTTCAGTTGGAGTGTGCGAAGTTTTAAGTATGCATATTGCAATCACTTTCAGCGCGACGCGTTGGGTACAACTATGTTAACTTTGTTCTATATAGTTCGTATGTTATGTGTAGGCTATTAGATAAAGAAGTATTGTTTTGAAATGGTCAAGTTACATGGGCTATTCTTATAGTTAAAAGGGGGAGATTATTCCGAATTGAATGTGCATGGTTGACACTCGGTCACTGACTGTTTTGTTGGGATCTTGGGCTCAGTTACGCTGACTAGTTGCTCCTCAAATATTGTGGATCAGCGTCCCTCAGATTCTTACTTAAGGGGAGGGGGGGTAGACACTTCAGTTGGAAGTACCAGGGTTAAAACTCGAACAGTTCGATGTTCTGAGTGTGGGTGTCTGCCTGTAGGGTGGGGGAGGTTTGTGTACACTTGCACCCTTTTTTTTCTTTTTTTTTCACTTTTTTTTTTTGTTTTTTTTGTTTTTTCTTTCTTTCTTCTCTCTCTCTCTCTTTCATCTACTTCCATTTATATTTCAAAATATGCCTTTAAGCATAAGCGTTTAAGGCTTACATAAGAGGAGAAATTATCAGTTATACAAGTGCTTAAGCTAAACGAAATAATCAGGAATTACAAAATCTAGAGGATCAAATAAAAAAAGTTGAAATTGAAATAAGTATTGATAATAATCCTGAAAAATTACATGACCTGTCTGTTATGAGAGCTAATTATGATAAATTGACAACTGACAAAGTGGCTAAAAGCTTAATGTGGACTAGGCAAACATACTATGATCAGGGGGGAAAAGCAGGTAAGCTGTTGGCCTGGAGGATAAAGAAAATGCAATCTGAAAGAGCAATTAACTATATAAAGCTGAAATCCGGTAATCTAACTATGGACCCAATAGAGATAAATAATCATTTTAGAGACTTTTATCAGCAGTTATACAAATCAGAATATAAAGCAAACAATAAAACAGTTCAGAAATTGTTTTTAGATCAGCTGCAATTTGAGACTATATCAGAAGATGAGAAAACAGCATTAGACAGCCCATTAACAATAGAAGATCTTAGTGAAGCTATAGGAGATATTAACAGTGGTAAAGCACCAGGGCCAGATGGGATTCCGATAGAATTCTATAAAATATTTAAAAGACAGCTTTTAAGACCATTACTTGACATGTTTGAGGAATCATTTATTACTGGAAGGCTCCCAGATTCATTAAGACTGGCTATAATAACTATAATACTAAAACCAAATAAACCCCCAACTGAATGCTCATCATACAGACCGATTAGTTTAATGGGATGTGATACAAAAATACTTTGTAAAGCACTTGCTAGAAAATTAGACAAACACCTTCCCCAATTAATTAGTGACGATCAACAAGGCTTTGTACAAAAAAGACAAGGTTATCATAATACCAGAAGAGTCTTGAATGTTCTACATGAGAGACACAATGAAAAAGACACCGCAATGTTATCAATAGATGCATGCCAAGCATTCGACAGAATAGAATGGGACTATCTCTTTGATGTTCTTCCAAGATTTGGATTGGGTGAAACTTTTCTGAAGTGGATTCGACTGTTATATACGGACCCAGCTGTTGAGATATTAACCAATAACACCATCTCAAGATCTTTCAATCTACAGCGATCCACACGTCAGGGGTGTCCTCTGTCCCCGCTGTTGTTCGTGTTGGCAGTCGAACCCCTAGCTATGGCAGTGAGAGCACATACAGGAATATCAGGCATTATAATTGGGGAAAAGGATCATCGTATCTCTTTATTTGCTGATGATATTATATTTTTTCTCACTAATGTGAAAAGTAGTATTTCCAATTTGATGAGCTTAATCGAAAACTTTGGAGCATTTTCTGGATATAAAGTTAACAACTCTAAATCAGTATTATTATTTCTTAATAAGGAAGAAAGACATAGACCCATAATAAATACCCCCTTTATGACAACTACAGAAGGCTTTAGGTATTTAGGTGTCAAAATTACTCCCGACCTTAGTGAAATCCTCTCAATAAATTACAATCCCCTGGTGGAAAGAACCACTGAAGCTTTGAAAAAATGGTCAAATTTACCAATATCCATGATCGGACGAATTAACATAATTAAAATGTCTATTTTACCCAAATTCTTATACTTTTTTCAAACACTCCCATTGCCATTACCAAACCTGTTTTTTAATAAACTTAACAAACTAATTGCTCTTTTTATTTGGAATGACAGAAAAGCTAGACTTCGTCTTAAACTATTACACCTGCCCTATGAAAGGGGAGGGCTTCAACTTCCGAATTTTTGATGGTACTATATGGCTGCCCAGCTGACTTCAGCATTAAATTATTTCTGCACAACAACACCTCCAGCTTGGGTAGACATTGAACAAGAGTCCATCCCAGATATGCCATTAAAGATGTATCTATACTCCTCAGATATAAAGTCATTGAAGAAGAAAACTAAAAATCCTTTCCTTAAAAATACTGTTTCTATCTGGCACGCTGCACATAAGCATATTGGGGATATGCCGAGATTATCCCAGTTTACTCCTATTTGGGGTAATGAACAATTTCTACCTGGTAATAAAGATGGTGGATTTAAGTTATGGAATATAAGAGGTATTCAGAAAATGAAAGATTTATATGAAGATGGGGTTTTACTTTCATTTGATCAGCTGTGCCAGAAATATACAATCCCTAAAAAAACATTTTTTTTAAGTATTTGCAGTTGAAAAGTTACATGCTATCAAAAGAAGAACAGATACTCTGTATGCCATCTTTATCAAAATTAGATGAAATAACTCTTGGAAATTTAGAATTACTTCAATATAAATGGTTAATGAGAACCTATATAACACCTGTCAAACTTCATCGAATGTCCTGTAATATTCCAGATGTGTGTTCTAAATGCTTGGATAACAAAGGTACATTATACCATTGCCTCTGGGAATGTCCAAACATACAAAACTTCTGGAAGGAGGTTTTAAAATGTATGTCAAATATGTTTGGCATTAAAATTCCTATGAATGTAAAACTTTGCATTCTTGGAATATATCCAATCGACATCATACAAACATCAAAACAGATTAAACTTATAGACTTTGGTCTGCTTCAAGCCAGAAGAGCTAATGCACTATGCTGGAAGAGTATGGATGCTCCATCCATGAAAATGTGGATTAAGGAGATATCAAACTGTATCAGACTGGAAAGGCTAACTTATATTGCTAAATGCAAGAGGAAAGATTTTTTCATCGGCTGTGGGAGCCATACATAAATATCATGTAAACCGGGAATGTAGACCTTACAGAAAAACATTTTGTAAACATTGTCTGTAGCAAATTCATATATATATATATATAAATATTTTTTTGTTGTTGTTTATTTTTTTTTATTATAATTTATTTTTATAATTTTTTTTTAAATAATTTAATTGAAGATTTATATGTGAAAAGGTGTAAGTATGTGTACTTGTTCTGTGGTTATAAAATGAGAAAATGACAATAAATATATTGAAAAAAAAAAAAAAAATACTACAATCCATTTATGGCCCTGTATTTTTAGGTAGTATTTTTCAGTAAAAAAATAAATAAATAAAAAAAATGAGTAAATAAGATATATAGACACATGGACATATAAAAAAAGACAATGAAAATATATAAAAATAAAAACTAATTCAACTTCTTATAGCATTTAAATAATATGTTTTGTTGTAATGCATTTTTAGTCTGTATTTAGTGTATATTTGTCTTGTTTTCCAGTAATAATTATAATAATAAAAACAAAGTTAAAAAGCAGCAAAGGCATTGGAAACACACCCGACAGCTACATGCTAATCTTCAGAGGTGGGTAGAGTCCCCAAAAACTGTACTCAAGTAAAAGTACTTCTAGAAATATGTACTCAAGTAAAAGTACTAGTCTTGAATAGTTACTTGAGTAAGAGTAAAAGAGTATCGGATAAAAAATCTACTCAAGTAGTTAGTTACTAGTTACTTTGGGTCATATATACTGAGTCTATTTTTATTTAGATATATAGATAAAATGTATGTAATGTATGTGTGTGTGTGTGTATATATATATATATATATATATATATATATATATATATATATATATATATATATTTCATCAGCCTTTACTCCAGTCTTCAATGTCACATAATCCTTCAGAAATCATTCCAATATATTGATTTACTATCAATGATGCTCTTTTTATCTTTCTATTCATCAAATAATCCTAAACAAAATCTCACAGGTTCCAAAAAAATATTAAGCAGCAAAACTGTTTCCAGCACTGGTAACAAATCAATATATTAGATTTATATTTTGAAGGATCATAACAGCTGATGAAAATTCTGGTTTGCATCACGAAATAAATTATATAAGTATTTATTATATATGTATAAATAACCTCTGACACAAAGAAGAGTGACAACTCCTAACATAACCGCTAAGTTACTGAACATCCGAACAAAACGAACCAAATGCACATTGACGGATCCTCTTTCATCTTTTCTGCAAAATGTAAACAAATGTATATTTCTGCAAGCGTAAATATTGTGTAAATATCATTTATTAATTGTGTCTAGGCATAGGGGGGTCGTCAAGTGACACACAGCAGCCACAGCATATTGGCAAATTATTATTAAGCATTATTATTATTTATTTATTTTCATTTTTATTAGAAACATTCCCAGAAGCATGAACTATATAATTAAATATCTGGATTCTCACTTTTCATAAATTGTTAATAATTATAATATGCGATGGTCAAAGTAGCCTAGTTATGTAATTTATTATAAAAACCTGTCTGATTACTTTAGTATAGGTGTCATGCCATAACATATTTTTAATACGAATTGAGGGAATTTGTCAGAAAGAGGTCTCCAGTCAATGAGCGAGTGAAGGAAGCACCGGCATTTCAGCGATGACTCATCGGAACCCCTCTGATTGGCCAATGCTTTAATAAGCTCAACAGAATCTTGTGTGATTGGTTATAATGAGCAGTGCTGTAAAAACGCGTCTGTCTCTGGCTCACCGCCAGCCAGCGAACACAGATCTGAATTTAGCAGCTAATGATATGACTCACTGAGTTCTCACGCCGGTGTGATTGTATCAAATATAGAAAATATTAATCGGCTATTTTTTGTCTTTTGGAAGATGCATTCAACTTGGTTTCACTCTAAGTCACACGTACAACAAACTAATGTCACAGTGGTATCATGTACTGTAATTGAATGTAGCCAAAGTTATTACCTGTTAAACAGTAGACAGCGCACGTGGTGTTAATCCAATACAGATCTTCATCGCAAGCAAATAATAGCCTTTGCAGGTTTGCTTTCAATTCAGTGCAGATCAAGCCACGTCTTCAACGCTCTTTCTGCTCTTAAATGTTACAACTCTGAGTGAACAGTTTCAAACGCTCAGCGCCGCGCGGCAGGATACTGAACGAATCATTCAAACTGATTCACGAACCAACTGGTTTGAACAAGCCTTTGAACAGAATTGACTCAAAATAATGAATCATTCGCGAATGGGCATCGCTCATTGCCCAGAGAAAAGTAGACGGCGCGTTTGGATCACACTGCAAATAAAAGTACCCATCTTTAAATATACTCCAAAAAGTATTAGTTCCCCAAAAAATTTATGTAAGTAAATGTAACGAAGTAAATGTAACTCGTTACTACCCACCTCTGCTAATCTTCTATGCTCAAGGGTTTATTGATACTTATTAATCAGCAGAAACATTCAAGCACAAACAGCAGCAGCAATAAAAAAATAAAATAAAAAATGGATGATTGAACTGCATAGAGCTGTTGTTGCAATAGCTTTGGATTTCAAGCAGTAATTTCAGCCCTAAAGCTAAGGGGGGGGGGGGGGTATTATATTTAATGGACCATTTGTATTTTTTGCATGATTTTTCTCTCAAATTCTCATTCCACATAAAGCTTATACTTGAAAAACATAAACTTAAAAAAAATAAAAAATCTTGTCTTTAAATACAAGTTTAGGTTGAAGTACTGTAATTACTAAAACTGTAATAAAAATAAATAAGAGCAAAATATAAATTTTAAAAACAAATTACAAAAGCAGGAAAATTTAAAAGCTAATTAAAAATATTAATTAATACTATAAAATGTCACTGCATAACAATAGTGTTATTTAAATTGTAAAGTAGTTATGCACATTATGATATTATTTTAATGCCTTTATGATGATTAAAAAAATTCCAATCCAATTAAAAATAGGCTTTACAGTAAATCTGATAAGAAAATTATACAAGAATTTTTTATTTTGTTAATTGAAATAAACCTGAAATAAATATTCGAGAAAAAACGTAAACTTTAGGAACTTGAAAAATAAATAAATAATTAAAATAGAAATGTTTCCTTGAAATGTTTAAATAATATGTGAAAAAAACAAAAATGAATAAAAATAACAAAAGCACATAACAAAATTACTAAAATGTAAAAATACAATGAAAAATGAAACTGGAAATAATAAAAGCTAATTCAAAATATTAACAAATACGATCGTATTATATAAATGATAAAAAATAACATTGCATGACAATTTAATTGCAAAAAAATGCAATTAATTTGCATTACAGTAATACATATTTGCATTAAATATGCATAAATTAAATTTATGCATTTAGCAGACACTTTTATCCAAAGCGACTTACAGTGCATTCAGGCTATCAATTTTTACCTATCATGTGTTCCCTGGGATACGATAGATTTTCAGTATGTTGCTATGCTGTTTCTAAGGAGTTCTGGGTCGTTTTTAACCATTGCAAGCATATTTATGGAGTTTTTATCTTTTAATGGGAAATATCAAGATATTATAATTATCTCACACCTCAATTTCTAGGGCGTTCTGGTTGATTTTTAGCATGTTGCTATTGTAACCCCTCTCTCGCACTCGCTCCGAGTGGGCCTCGATCTTGAGATCGCCAAGTGAAGTTTACCTCACTCCCATCCGGGTCACGGCACCAATGTATCCCCTCTCTCCCAGGTCCTCGCCCTCGCTCCGAGTGGGCCCGGAACCCGGGTCTCTGGCATGGGAGGCGGTTGCACTAACAAGGAGGCTAAATGACTGCAGCTACTAGCATCTGTCGCTAGTCTGTCTCTCGAGATCGGGGAGTGAGGTTTACCTGCACAGCACCTTCTGGCTACCCTCCGTTACACTATGCAGTTGCTAGGTTGTAGGTCAGGTGACAGCAGGGCGCCCTGTGTGTTTTGTATTAATTTGCGACTGATCTCAGAGAATAACTAGAGCAAATGTGTTTGCTCATCAGGAGACACCCATCCACCCGCCTCACTTCCCATAATCACGGCCAATCAGCTGAGGGAACGCCACCGTACATTAATCACCATTTCTCCCTGGAAATGACACCAGCAGCTGCAGTCATCAGCAGTCGAGCACATGCTCACTAGAGAAAGACAAAGACCCGGCCGTCATCATCCGACCAAACGGAGGGATGCCCGTCTTGAGAGCTATTTATATCCATCAATCTGTGGCAGTGTGATGGTGTTCGTGCACTGCTGATGATGTGTCAGTTACAACAGTGTAGCTTGATGACTACACATGCCTGCAGGGAAGCACGGATTGCTCTTGTCTGATACTGTAGTGCTCTGGGGGGTTTTATGCATGTTGCTATGCACATGTTAGGAGGGTCATGGGTGCTATGTTCTAGGGTACTTGCTGGGGTGTTCTGGGTGGCTTGTAGCATGTAGCTATACAGTTGTTAGGGTGTTCCGGGTGTTTTTTGATATGTTGCTATGCAGCCGGTTAGGATGTTTGATTGTGTTCATGTTACTATATAGTTGCTAGTTTCTTTTTAACATTTCTTTGCATTTGTTTTGGTGTTCAGAATGGTCTTTAACATGTTGCTAGGGTGTTCAGGGTGGCTTTTTACATGTTGCTACAGAGTTTCTAAGGTGGTTTTGATTGAAGTAACATGTTGCTGTGCATTTGCAGAGGCTTTTTTATCATATTACCTTGTTTTTTATTTCTTTGCAGTTGCTTGGATGTTCATAGTGTTTTTTACATGTTGCTTTGCAGTTTCTTTGGTGTTCAGGGATTTTTTTAAATATTGATAATCTGTTAGGCTTTGCTTGCATTGTTGCAATTTAATTTTTAACACGTTGACAGCATGATTGGGCATATAGTTACAGTAGCATCTTTCTAATATGTTGACAGCATGATTTGCCATATTCTTACAGTTGCATGTTTCTAACATGTTTCGGCACAGTGCCAGATTACTCAAACCAACCTAAATAGTGCTGTATTTTTGAAGTTGATACCCCACCGCTAAATGCCAACACCATGGGTGCGAACTGTAGCGGGGGGTTTCTGAACTGGCTTCAAAGCTCGAATCAGTTCCGATTACCCTGTGTGCAGTACAATTATCCTACTGTCTCAGGAAATCTCCAACGCATGCTGCTGAAACACTCCTGCAGTGGAGACAGACTGTAAACACTCACATCTGAACTCACTCCTCTACTAGAGACTTTTAGAAGGATCATGTGCTAATATAATGAAGCTTAAAGATGTCACTGCTTATTCAGATTTACTTGCCCGCAGTGAATAGAGAGCTGCAGCACACTTGAAGGATTTAATGTTATGTTGTGCGGGTCCCTCTGGAGGGGCCTTGTTAGGATCAAAGATCTCCCGGAGAGCAGGCTTTTCTGGAAACCATTTATCATCTTGCAGAAGGTAAAGAACTTGTGGAGAAACCACTGATACACTTCAAACATAACTAGATTTGCATGTCCTGGGGGAACTAGCCGTACACGGCAATGGAAAAGCATTGTTTAAGTTTTAAGCAAGCTTAGCCTTTGTGTTCTGCATGAGTGAAATGCAAACTGTAGCTTTTAGGTGATTATGTGCCAAAGCTATCAGAGAGCACTGTGAATCATTGATTTTAAAATGATGGTACATCACAAGGATATAGGTTTGTGAAAAGTGGCACTCCAACTTTTTGGTTCTTCGAAGCTCATCCTAGACTTCTTATGTCATAGCAACAGGTCTCTAAACTTAAACGTGCTCAGGGAAGCTTACAGTATTTCATGTAAACAGGATTAGATTGCATCTTTTTAAAGGGAATTGATCTTTAAAATCTGTCTCAACCACTACTACTTTATTACAAGACTACCCTACTTATCCGTGGGACAATCATTTAAAATTCTACTAATTTAAAAATTAATTAGAAAATTATATTATAATGTTGTGTAATCAATAATACAATAATATATAACATATGCTGTACAGTTAATCTGAGTCGTGCATTATTTGAGTGCTGACAGATATTATGGGAGTGCATTGATGGAGCGCAGGAGATGCAGATACTAAATAAACTTTAATTAATGCTGTCACATAACAAATCTGCTTCAAAGATAAAATCACATGAATTGATAATTACAACATTGAAGCAAAACAATACTAGAAATTGTGAAGATTAATCTTGGGGATGATGCAATAAATAAATAAAATTAAAATCTGTTATAACATTTATTTAGTTTTGATCACTTGGCCAGAAATTTGTCGTGTTTTTTATTTTATTTTTTTTTATATGATGTCATTAGGTTGCTGTCTCGCCGCCAGCCAATCGCTGCATTGCTGATTGGGGTTTCGAGTTTTGAAACATCTGCCCTTTATTTTGCACATGCAAGGCCTTAGGTGTGTTATGTGTTTTCATGTTGAATTAATTATCATTGACTATGCATGGTTTTAGATGAATTAATCCAAATCTAAAACCCCAAACCATCATTAACAATAATATTATCCCACAACATATCACCAAAATCATATCATTGACATGATAATGACTGGAAATGTTTCCTCATCAGTGTGTGTTGGTTTGCCCACACAGAAACGAAGATTAGAACTCCATTAGCATTTAAACCAGAGCTCAACTAATTACTGTTAGTTCACTCTTTCTCATTTCCCATCTGGTCACTTGTTGGATTTTCTTCACGTATTTCTGTTTTTATAATGTTTTTGCTTCCTGTATATTATGAGCATAGAGGACATGTGAGATGATCACATCTTTAAGCATCTTTTAAATAATTGTGAATGTAAATAATAATAAATAAATAAATAAACATTGTGGAACAATGACTCTTTTATATGTTATATCAGTAGCCAGGGCATAAAAAACTAATGCTAGTAAAGAAATAGAGTAGTTTGTTGTTGTTGTTGTTGTTCTTGTAAAAAAAAAAAAAAAAAAAAAACGAGACGTATTCTGCCAAAATAAAAGCCCTAGAGTTTAACTTTTAAAAAGAAAAAGAAAAAATCATCCATAAATATTAATATTGTTATTGTGCTGTTATATAAGTTATTATTATATTTATCATTATTAAATTATCATTATACATATTTTTTTTATAAATAAATGGATTAATTCCATACATTTAATAATAATAATAATAATAACTATTATTATTATTATTATTATTATTATATAAGTAAAAATTATTATTGTGAATTAATTTAGAGTTCAATAGCATTATAGTGATATATCACAGAACTGATCGCGCCCGTCAGTCACACTTATCAATCCGCTTCATTACTGATATCAGATCAACTCCACAGAGTCTTTGTGTCGACTTCCAGTCATTACAGACCTCCAGCTCTCAAGAGCCGTATCACAAACCCTCATCACGCTGCTATTGTTCCTGGAGAAATCTGCTTCCAGCATCTCTCTGATGCCAAGATGTGCGTCAGAGTCCACCAAGGACCAACACGGATCCAAATGAGTTCCATACATCTCGTGATACACGAACAAGCTTGTTTATTTGTGCATAAGAAAATAGCAGAATGACAGTCCTTTGTGACATGAATTGTTGCTTAAAACCACACTTACTGTGCTGTCATGTGTTTATATGGGAATAACAGAAACCACACAGTCGAAGACATAGATAGCATTTTTAGTTCTCAATTTAGATTATTATGGTGTTCTAAACCCATATGACTTTTGCTTTCAAAACATTTGACATTGACTTCAGAAGACTTGAAATATATCATGGATTACATCATTTGTTAGTTTACATGGTAGAAGAAGCCTACTGTAGGTATGATATTCAATTTTCTGCCAAGACATATTTTTATTTTATTTTTTATGGATTTTGTTTTGGACTGTGGCGTTAGATACAATATTGTATAATCTTACATTATATTTATAAATGTTAAACACCAAGGATTTAAATAGTGGTTTAGAGGGTGGCTACTCTTTTTAGTCTAAATTGTCCACAACATTTATTATTTATTTGTTGTGCTAAATGTTTGGCTCCTCTGTAGTAAAAGGAACCATGTTTCATTTTTGTTCAATGCTCTCCCGTGTATAAAAAACGGACGTATAATAAAACAAATGCAAATCGTCTGTTTTTGCTTGTTTCTGCTACAGAATAAAAATATATAGGTAACTGCCACTCTTTAATCTCTCAATGTTGAGTGTGCATCTCACAACTCTTTTTTCAGAACTGTGAGAAAAACAAAAAAAGAACATGTAAAATCTAAGTTCTGTGAAAAGTCAGATTTGCGAGACACAAACTCAGGATTCTCAAAGGAAAAGAGTTAGAATTGCAAGATGTTAATTTAGAAATCTTGGGGAAAACTTTCAGTTGCAAAAAAAAGCCTGAATTGTGTGCTATAAACTCACAAATGTGAGAAGACGACAGAATCTAAACAACTACCTTTTAATGTTTTATTTATTTATGTTAGGCAAATTACCAATTTAAATCTGCAGTCTTTTATCCTCGTAATAAAACACGAGATCTTCTGCTCAACCACTTGTAAATGTTCCAAGAGTACATTCAGAGCTTCTGATAAATGTTTCTTAATTTGTTTCATCTGTTGTGCAGAGCATGTATTGTGTGTGGTTATTTTTCACCTGATCGTACACGAACACAGCGTAATGATATCAGATCCATCCTCCGGCCTCCAGCATCCATCTGTAGCACTTCCTCACATCTGACTTCAGGAGATGTGATGCTTTTATGGTTTTGCACTGAGAAAACGTTACAGAACCCATGTGCTCAATGACGATGAATGAAACAGAGACGTGTTGAGAGTATTTAACCCTGTTATCACACGACTCCAAATCCTGGCAAATCAACAAGACTGTCAGCATAAGAAAGCAACTTATAATAAGACATAAAAGTAATGTTTCTGAGCTCAGGTGATAATGAAATTCATATTGATGTTAATAAGCAAATCTCTGCCCTCATTCTCTCAATCTGTTTGGGAAATCAGAACATGCACAGTTTATACGGACCATATGCTGCTAATGAACCTACAAACAATGAACAGAAAACACTTTCTCAGTCTTTGTGTCTGGAGTTTATGTGCACAGTGATTTAAAAACTACATCTGCCAATGGGATCAGACAGATAAACAGGCTTTCTCATTTGAAATAAATCTATTTTTCTAACTTTACTCTTTTTTTCTCATCTTATGTCATTTTGCATCTCAAGCAAATGTTTTCCAGTACAAATATCTAATGCTTTCCTGAAAAAAATATCTTAACATTCTTAAATCAAGATTTACTTAGAACGCAAAAAGACGAGAATTCGAAAAATTTAATAAAAATCGAGTTTATACTTAAAATTAAAAGAAAAAAAATAATCTGCCTCTGGGATCAGGAAAAAACTGTTTTACCTTTGTTTTTTATCATTTGATTTTGCATCTCATGTAAACTGACAAATATCTAAACAATATTAAAAGAGATATTTAATGGACATGTATAAAGGCATCAGACAAGTCTTGTCTTGTTTTCTGATGAATGTAACTAAAAAGGATGTAAGTTTATGCTTAAAATGAGAAGGAAAAAAACCTTGACAAAGGATTTTTTTCTTCTTTTTTTACGCCTAAATTCACTTAATTTTGATACACTTCTCAGAAAACAAGACTTTCTATCTCGTGTCACTTCACATCTCAAAAAAAGGCTTTTTAGTACAAATATCTAACCATTCCTGAATCAAGATACATTTTCTTAGGATTTAAAATGACATGAAAAACTAAAAACTAAATAAAGTCTTGTTTTCTTAAAAATGTATCAATTCAGTGAGTTTAGGCTTAAAAACAAGAAATCATAATTGTAAAGATGAATAATAAAAGTTTGTCCTTTGAATTTAGTTTATATTCTGACTCCAACGGCAGGAATTATTAAGCCTAAACTTCATTTTCATACAAAAGTTTGCTTTAAGTAAATCTTTAGATATCTGTGCTGGAAAACCAGGCAAAAATAAACAGGAAGAGCATCACTTTTTGAAGTGTGTACAGTAAAATTAAGATTCATCAACTCCTAAATCCTCTTCTGGTCATTGAAATAACATCATGGTGGGATGCACGACAGGCCAGACTCAATCTGCATCTTCTACACGAGCCACTCACTTCAGGACATCTTCACATCTGCAGGAGGTCCTGTGGGAGACGGGACAGATGGTGGTGATGGTGCCATCTGGACTCGACCTGTAACTGAAGCACTACTGAGATGCCATACAGAAATCATCAGTTCAGACGCCAGTCACACACATTCAATCACAAAACACTAAACCAACACGCTTCACATGATGCTTCCTACAGAAAACAGCAGCATCAAGGCCTTCAGAAGCTCTTTTGCAAGAAAGATGGCATGGAGCCTTGCAATAGTTTTATTGAGTTCTCCTTTAAACTTAGCCACTTTATCCTTGAAAAATGTCATTGGAAATAAAAAAATAATAATTTGAGCATCTCAAATCATGAGTTTCTGGAAGAATATCAATTCATATTGAGATGTTCTGAATTTACAGGACATTTGTAGTGCTCTGATGTTGATCTTTCGTGTGTTAAGAAACTAAATGCAGTTCCCTATCTGTCGGTCACTACGAGTTATGTCGAACGACATATGGGGTCTCACTTGGGAGGCCAATCATCTCTGAGTTTAAGAGAAAACGCCAATGAAAATTGGCTAGTGGATTAACATACCTGAGCCACTCCCCGTGCCAACGGGTATAAATAGGGCGACAGGTGCATCCACTCATTAGATTTTTGCTTCGGAGCAGAAGTGGTTGTATGAAAGCTGTTATACTCCACAAAGCCATTCATCTGCTGTGTCGGGAAGCTGTTCTGGTTGGCGGTACGGCGCAAACAGTGGTGTCCCTTTCAGCAATTCCCCTGGGCGCTTCAACTAAGCTAGCAGATTTCCTAAAAGAGCAGATCACGGACGATTTGCGTCTTTTTAAAGACGACGTTTCGTCCGCGTCCTTCTGGATGCGGTCGTTTCCTGTTCTCTGACAACGGCCACGATCGTTGTCTTCCGTGTCTGGGCATTCAGCACGCTGAAGGCGCGTTAGTGGATGGTTCATGCACGCACTGCGTGTGTGACCATGGCAACGCTGCCATCGCGTCTCTCCTTTCTTAAAGGGAAAGGAGCAGACACCTCTGTCACTACCCGTTCCGGTTTCTCTGCCACGAGCAGAGGACCACCGGCTAGTGCTCTGGGAGATTTGAAGGTGACAGTGAGAGCTTCTCCGCCGGGCCACACCCCACGGACCTCTTACCCCTTCCGCAGTGTTTGTCCTGTGTGGCTGCTGGGTGATTTTGCTGGGCTGTCTTATGGCAGTCCCAACGGGTCATTCAGTTTGCCGCCAGGTATCAGATGTGGATTTGGGGATGGGCTGTTGACCTCTGTGGATGAAGATTCGGCAGGGCTGCCCCCCTCGGATGTTGTCGCCACTGCCGAATTGGACCCAGAGTTGACAGCCGTGCTTGCCCGGGCATCTGTGAGCATCAGGATGGAGGTGAATGCACCGCCCAGCCCTGAGTGCTCATGGCTGTTCGATTGGTTCTCAGTGTAGAGCGCGGCTCAAAACCGCGTTTAACTCTGGTTCCTTTCTTCCCGGATGTGCATGGGGAAGTGATGTAGTCGTGGATGGCCCCTTTTTACGGCCGGAAGCAGCTCATTTCATTCCTCCGTCCTCACTACCCTCTATGGCGGGGCAGCTAGGGGTGCGTCGACATTCCCCAGCAGGAGAGTGCGATTGCGGTGCACTTGTGTCCGCAAAACGCCGCCACTGGGAGGAATTGTCCGAGCCTCTCACCCAAGGTCTTTAAGCTGTCGGCCGCTCTCGCTGCAAAAGGCTTACAGTGCTTTGGGCCAAGCTGCCTCTGCTCTGCATGCCATGGCTATCCTGCAAACTCCCCAAGCCAAGTCTTTAACAAATGCACAAGGGTAGAACCAACCCGAGGTTGATGCAGGAGCTGTGCACGGTGACTGACCTCACCCTCGGGGGTGACGGAAGTCACGACACAGTCCCTCTGGAAGGCGATGTCCACTCTGGTGGTCCAGTAGTGCCTTTCCTGGTTCAGCCTGGTCTGTATGAGAGACATTGACAAAGTGCTCTCGATGCTCCCATCTCCCAGGCTGTCCTTTTTAGCGACGCTGTCAGGGGCTGTGCCCAGCAGTTCCTGACAGAACAACAGCAGACTGAGGCCATACAGCACATCTCACCAAGATGTGATCCTCCGGTTGCCACCATTCCGTCGCGGGCTGTCCCTCAGCCTGCTCGTCACCGTGGACGCCCCCCTGCGTCCTCCACACCAGCTCCGCCCCATGCTGAGAGTTCTTCGAGGCCGGCGCGTCGAGCCCCGAGCAGGAGAGCGGCGCCTCCCGTGTCACTTCTGGCTGCGAAGTCCTCTAGGAAGACGACTAAGCGGCCCTGACACGGGCAACTCGGAGATGTGGGAGACTGCTCTTCAGGAGCTGGCGGAGACAGAGCCACTCCTTCCCCCGGAGGAGGGCCGGGTGGAGAATCCTCAGTTTTTGTTTCTTTCTGTTCCGCCGCTGGTCCAATGGCCGGCGGCACCCACTTTTTCATAGAAGAGCAATTTCCCTTTCCTCCAAGTTGCAAGGTTCTGTTGACAATGAGTGACACACTGCCTCCTCATTGGGAGCGTGGCTTGCGCTGCCCAACCCGTCACGCTGGCTCATTCAGACGGTCCGACTCAGTTACGCGATTCAGTTTGCCCGGCGACCTCCCAAGTTCAATGGCGTGCTCGAGACTTCGGTGGCAGTCCGGGACGCCTCGGTCTTGCGCGAGGAGATTGCTTTCCTGCTGGCGAAGGATGCAATCGAGCCGGTCCCTCCAGCCGAGATGATGACAGGGTTTTACAGCCCTTACTTCATCGTACTCAAGAAAAGCGGTGCCCTTTGGCCTATCCTGGATCTGCGAGTCCTGAATCGGGCCCTGCACAAGCTCCCGTTCAAGATGCTGACGCAGAAACGCATTATCAAATGCGTTTATCCCCAGGACTGGTTTGCAGCGATCGACCTGAAAGATGAATACTTTCATGTCTCGATCCTCCCTTGGTGCTCCGGCACCTCGGTCAGTTGGGGCTTCAGGTCAACCGAGAGAAGAGCAAGCTCTCCTGCGCAGAGAATCTTTCATCTCGGTATGGAGTTAGACTCGGTGAGTATGACGGCACAACTCAACAGCGAGCGTGCTCAGTCAGTGCTGAACTGCCTGAGTTCCTTCAGAGGCAGAACAGTGGTACCACTGAAACACTTTCAGAGGCTCCTGGGGCATATGGCATCTGCAGCCGCAGTCACGCCACTCGGGTTGCTCCATATGAGGCCACTTCAGCACTGGTTGCACTGCCGAGTCCCGAGATGGGCATGGTGCCGCGGTACACATTGTGTCACCATCACACCAATGTGTCGCCGTTGATTCAGCCCCTGGTCGGACCTTGCCTTTCTACGGGCGGGCGTGCCCTTAGAACAAGTGTCCCGGCATGTTGTTGTCACAACAGATGCCTCCAACACGGGCTGGGGCGCGACATGCAATGGGCAGGCAGCGTCAGGGTCCTGGACAGGACCTCGACTGCTTTGGCACATCAACTGTCTGGAGTTGCTGGCCGTGCATCTAGCCTTACGGCGGTTTCGGCTGCTGTTGCTAGACAGGCACGTGTTGGTCCGCAAGGACAACACTGCGGCTGTTTCGTACATCAACCCACAGGGCGGTCTATAATCACGTCGCATGTCTCAACTCGCCCGCCATCTCCTCCTCTGGAGTCAGACGCGGCTCAAGTCACTGCGCACTACCCACATCCCGGGGGAGCTCAATCGTGCAGCTGACGCGCTCTCACGACAGCTCACCTTTCCCGGGGAATGGCGACTCCATCCCCAGACGGTCCAGCTGATCTGTAGTCGATTCGGGGAAGCCCAGGTAGACCTGTTCGCTTCCCACGAGTCCTCCCACTGCCAGCTGTACTATTCCCTGTCCCAGGCCCCCCTGGGCACGGATGCACTGGCACACAGCTGGCCTCGGGCACTACGCAAGAATGCGTTTCCCCCAGTGAGCCTGCTCGCACAGATGCTGTGAAAGGTCAGGGAGGACGAGGAACAGGTCCTGTTGGTTGCGCCTTACTGGCCCACCCGGACCTGGTTTTTGGAACTCATGCTCCTAGTGACAGCACCTCCCTGGGGCATCCCCCTGAGGAGGGACCTCCTCTCTCAGGGGTTTGGCACCATTTGGCACCCGCGTCCAGATCTTTATAACCTCCACGTGTGGCTTCTGGATGGGACGCGGCAGGCCTAAGTGATCTGCCACCAGCGGTGGTCACTATCACTCAGGCTAGAGCCCCCTCTATGAGGCAGGCCTATGCTCTGAAGTGGAGTCTGTTCACGAATTGGTGTTCTTCGCACCGAGAAGAACCCCGGAGATGCCCGGTCAGAGTCATGCTTTCTTTCCTGCAAGAAAGGCTGGAGCGTGGGCTGTCACCCTCCACCCTGAAAGTGTATGTGGCTGCCATTTCAGCCCATCACGATGCAGTGGACGGCCGGTCCCTGGGGAGACATGACCTGATCGTTAGGTTCCTGAGGGGTGCCAGAAGGTTACATCCTCCTAGGACACCCCTGATTACCTCGTGGGACCTCGCTATTGTCCTGTCAGGACTTCAGAGGGGTCCCTTTGAGCCGCTGAATTCAGTCGAGCTTAAGTTCCGGTCTCTCAAGACAGCGCTCCTGATCGCGCTCACTTCCATCAGGAGGGTTGGGGACCTCCAAGCATTTTCTGTAAGTGAAGAGTGCCTTGTGTTCGGGCCGGCCTACTCTCACGTTGTCCTGAGACCCCGGCCAGGATACGTGCCCAAGGTTCCCACCACTCCCTTCCGAGACCAGGTGGTGAACCTGCAAGCGCTGTCGCCAGGCCCCGTACTGGTGTTAGCATGCACGGAGCTCCGGTCAACCCCTGTACTGGGCTAGGTGTCCATATGGCTTGATTCCCTACAGGTAATCCCATATGTGTATTTTTCCATGGTAAGGTTTCCCTCTTGGCAAACCCGTGTCTTCCGTTGACAGACCCGTTCTGTCAGTCTCTTCTGGCAGCCGTTCCATCCCTACTCTAAGGTAGGACCTGCCTCGGAGACCCCATCCATATGTACTGCCCCCTGGGTCAGTCCAGACATAGTGTTTGAGTTAAGATAATGCTGTACTATTCAAACAGTTATTTGTTTACCCTTGTTTCATGGATAAGCGGAGATCTGTCTCCTCCAGGCTGTGCTCGCGCGTCAATCTGAGTGGAGGCGGGGTGAAATGACAAGGTTTCGCTTAGAGTTTGAGGATCCAATTGCGTAATTAAGTTTTACTGACAAGCTCTTTTAAATACTTATCATTGGTTAAATATTTGTAAAACCCTTTGATTTAAAATAATAATAACAAATTATAATAGAGATATAAACTTTGGTTAATTTTTCACGGCACATATCTGTCTGCCATACGGAAACGCCACCCCTGGAGGAGGGGGATCCGGCAAAATGAGGTGCCGGATCCGGATCCTGCTCGTTTCGGCACAAATTAAGCCCTGGGTTTATAATGTGAGGGTTCCTACGTTTCTGGCACCAGTGGGAAACTGAATGGCAGATTATACTTCCATAGATTATCTTTCGGATGGCATGCAATAGATCAATCATGATTCAGTAGATTTCTGGAGATCATAAATCAAATCTGGATGCCAAAGCCTAAACTCAGCCACTTTAGTCATTGTTTAAACTCCTGCAGCTCAGCGAAATGACCCCCATCAGAAGAGCCTCCAGCAGTTGGAGATCCCATCTGCCACCCTGGCAGAGACACCAGACGTAGATTAAACATCTTCATTAAGCGAGACTCTCAGAGATCCACCTCATGTCTGCTTCTGTGGCCGTGTTGAGAAAGCCCGGCCCGAATTTGCCTGAAACCATCCCAAAAAGCTCCAGAGAAGCAGTAGAGGCCATCAGCACAGATAATGAAGACAAACCACACAGACGCTTGGGTTTAGCTTCAGCTCACACTCGCATATGACCACAATCTCCTGCCAAGAGAGAAAAGAACAGCCCTCTAATATGAGCTCTTATGCAAATTACTCAAAAAAACTCTGATTCTGATTGGTTTCATGCAATTTCTATAAATTTGAGTACCTTCTGAGCTGCTACAGTGAGCAACAATTAGAAGCATTTGCATTAGAGTGATTTTACTCTGCATTGAAGCACACCAGAGCAGTACACAGTGTTTCACACAGAGTTTTTATAGTTGCACACACAGAACTAGCAGGAAACAATGGATCGCGCGTGCAAATGTTGATTATTGATTCACATGCTCAGCGGACCGAAGTTTGACAGTGCATCTGTTTCCTGCTTTCATGGGGTTTGAGGATTGATGGCTAATAACAAGAAAAATGTCAATGAAAAGATGAAATACTGAATTAAATGTGACTGAATCTCAGTAGTTTATTATTATTTAATTAATAAAGTAAATCAGAAAAATTATTTATTTAAAAAAAGAAAAAAAAAAAAAAAAGAAAAATACATTTAAACAAGTTTTTCTGTAATTAAGGGTTTCATGGGATTCATGAATAAGTAGAAAGCGGATAATTAAATCAGAAAAAGTCAAATTAAAATAAATGACAAAAAACTAAAACAGTCACAAAAATACAATATTGAATTTGGTTAATTTAATATTTCAATAATTAAATTAGTAAATAATTCAGTTAATATGAATACTTTTAAAATATTTAAATTATTGATTTATTATTTTACGAATTCAAAAGTCAAATTTAGATACATCATTTAAAGATAAATGCAAAATAACTACTTAATGATAGCAAAATATTATATTTTGACAGTGCAACTGCTTTGGATCTAATGAAGGGTTTTCGGGGGGTTTGTGGATTGAGGAAATTACACAATAATTAAATCATAAAAATAGTTAACTATTAAAACAAACAAAATAAAACACTCTCTAGATAGATTAAATATTAAATTTAATTAATGTAATATTTTAATAAATCAGAAAAAAAGTTGAATTAAACTAAATAATTTTATTAAAAGCTATTGTAAAAAAAATAGTAAAAAAAATATATATATATATATATTTTAGAAATATTTTATTTTGACAGTCTAACCACTTTCCTGTATTGCAGGGTTTCATGAGGTCCATGTACTGATGAAAAGGTCAAAAGTTTTCACCTTTCCACCTCTTTTATGCGCAAGTCAAATATTTACCGTAGTACATTTTTTATTTCAGGATTTATTTCTTTGATGAATAGAACATTCAAAAAACACAATTTATTTGAAAAAGAAACACTATAAATATCTGTCACTTTTGATCATTTTAATGTTTTTGCATAATAAAAATATTAACATCTTTCCAAAAAACGGACCTCAAACTTTTCAAAGTATTTCAGCAAAGAAAAGCCTACTGAGAGAGAGCAAACTGTTTTGAGAGCGACTGCTAAAATAACATCACTGTGATACAAACACTGACCTTTAAGCAGAGTACATTCTGTGCTTCATTTGACGTAAAGTGAGGTTGTGAACAATAAAAATATGTCTTTCCATAAACCTTTCATGAAAACATGGCTATCCCTGCCCTTAAGACGCTGAACAGTGGCTCTGTACCTCACAGACTAGTTCTCATCCAGATCAAATAAACATGTCCAGCCTGATTAAAGTCTGTACGTTATCATCAGCGCTGCTTTTAATAAACGCAGAAACCTGCACTTCAGGGAATCTGCTGCATGAAAACCAGATGCTGTTTGATTCACAGTCTGCACTGATGACTGTAGCTGCTGTCTGGAGATCCAGTGACTATATGAACTCCTGTCAACATGCATTGCATGGGTCTTACCCACAATCCTTTGCGGTGGAGTTGTGCACCACACCCAAACAGGCTTTCTAGAGGAAGTTCTACTCATCCTCAGGTCATCCAACATGTAGATCTGTTTCTTCATCAGATTTGGAGAAATGTAGCATTGCATCAGTGTCTCATCAATGTAGTGAATGGGTGCCATCAGAATGAGAGTCCAAACAGCTGATAAAAACATCATAATAATCCACAGCACTCCAGTCCATCAGTTAACATCTGGAGAAGACAAAAGCTGTGTGATTGTAAGGAATCATCAAGTCATATAATATAAATTCTACAAAATTAAACTTTGCAAGTTGTGATTTGTTAAAGACTAAGGCATGAAAGAACTAATCTACATCTCTACTTGTCATATTTACCATGTTTGAATATACCTGGATGCAATTCACAGAAGTTCACATACTGATTTATTTCTCCTCGTTTGTCACTTAAATGCTTTCACTGTATGGATTTTTTTTTTCAATAATTGAAATAAAGCTGAAATAAAACAAAACACAAATATTAGATAAACTCAAACTGAAAATTAAATGAATCAAATAAATGTTCAAGATTTTAAAACTTAAATAGAAATTAAATAGAAATATAAAAAATGCTGAAAATAAATAGCAAAAAGAAAAAATAAATGAAATAAAATCTAATATAAGATATTTATAAACACTAATAATACTGAAATAACAGAAAATAACGTGAACAATAGATTGCACTCTAATTAGCAGATTCAAGTTTTTAGTGCGGAGCACAACTAAAAAACGTAATAATTTCAATCACTTTTAAAATTTCATTTCACATTTCAAATTTCGTGCAACTTTCCTGTGTTTTGCGTGAGCATGCCCTGAGCTGATGGACCAGCTGTGTCACATGAGCTCAAAATACAGTCGACCATGACTCAACGAGCACTTCCTACATCTCACAGTGTGTCACATCTCCACTTCCTGTCTGGCTTTCTGTAAATATTACCACTGGCCTGTAAATGAGGCTTCATCACATTTCAGTGTGTAAGACTGTTATAGTCTCCAGCTTACTAACACATGTGGAGAACAGGAACGTTTCCATAAATCCGTGTCATTCTGACCTCCTGCGGCTCGACTGGGAATATGTGTGTGTGTGTGTGTGTTGCTTTGTTCCCTGAATTGCACGTCTCCTCTCGTACCACTTCAATCTTGTGGTCGTCTCTGATGTTGGAATGAAATTCCTGGCAGCTGGGATTAACAGTATGTGTAAATGGAAAGTAGATTCTTTAAACATAATGTAACTCATGAGGTTGGCCTCTTTGAAGCTTTAACAACTTACATATAAAAAACAGAAAGAAAAGCATGTCGTCTGGCTACTTCAGTAGAGACACAAACAGCTGCAACCAGACGCTTCAACACCAGTTTCTTTCAAGCAATAGAAATTCAGAATTGTAATTAAGGAGTGAATTTTTGGTTTTAAAGTGGTTTGCAGAATGAGCTTCATCCGTTTAACAGCCTCATGCACACACACCTGCAGCAGGTCCGTCTGTGGAAGCTCAGATAAGTGCCCATTAGATATGAACTCAGGCAGGTATTCCCAAAAGAGTCCTCAGAGGAATATGCTACTTCCATGGCAACAAAAACCCATGGCAACAATAATTCTCTGCTGGTGCTGAACTGGAGAAAATGTCAGTGTCATCAGAAAGTAAATCAAATCCCACGAGGTTTAGAAAAAGGCTGAGCCAATCTCAGGACCACACATCCAAGTCATACTTGACACGAGATTCCAGAGTTTGCTTTTGCATCTAATTTTGCAAGAAATGACAACTAAGCACTGTTCTCCTACAAATTCATATGGCCATAATGCAAATAATAAAATGCATTTAATTATTTGCATTATTATTACTATTATAAGCACTTTTCCCTAAAAACTTTGCATTACCATAATGAAATAGTGGTAATAATGCAATAGCGGCCTAAGACTTTTGGACAGTACTGTGTGTGTGTGTGTGTGTGTGTGCATGTGTATATATATATATATATATGTATATATATATATATATATATATATATATACATATATTGCATTTCCAACATGCTTTGCAAGAAAATGAAGTCTTTGTTTTTGCATTATTATTCTTATAATTATTATGATTTGAAAATCTAATTTTGCATTTGCATCTAATCTTGCAAGAAAATTAATATTTTAATGTCATTATTATCAACAATTATCCATTTTCATTATCATAACTTTGCATTTAATTTTTCAAGATTTATTTAGAATTTCTTTTTACAGTTATTATTATTATCATCATGACAATTAAGCACATTTCCACTACAAATACTATTATCATATTTCATTTAACTGCAAGAAAAAAAAGCATTTTCTTTGCATTATTATTATTATTATTTCCCATATACATTTCCATTAAAGTAATGCAAAAAAACTAAAAAAAAAAAAAGCATTTTCATTAAGACATGCAGTTTTATTACTGTCAATTATTAGCTAATTTTCCCTTCAAATTCTCATGGCCATAATGCAAAAAGTAAATAAATATGAATATAAATAAATGAAAACATTCTCGTACAGGAATGATTTCCCCCCTCACTCTGAAGTAATAAATATCAGGCAATCAAAATAAGTAAATAACACATCAGAACATGTTTTAATTTGCTCATCAATGTCTTTTTTTCTTCACTAGAACCTGAAATATTAAGAAGACGGATCTGATTGATTTTACATACTACATTTATTAAAAAAAAAAAAAAAAGCAACCAACGTCACATAAAATAGATTTACAGAGAAACACGTTTGTAAAAGCATAGAAACCAATGAAGTGTTATCTAGCAGCATCCAAATGTTGGAATGAGAAAGAGAGAGAGAGAGAGAGAGAGAGAGAGAGAGAGAGAGAGAGAGAGAGAGAGA
Source organism: Carassius carassius (assembly GCF_963082965.1). Taxonomy (NCBI): domain Eukaryota; kingdom Metazoa; phylum Chordata; class Actinopteri; order Cypriniformes; family Cyprinidae; genus Carassius; species Carassius carassius. The sequence continues at coordinate 1,908,103 of NC_081784.1, forward strand.
GAGAGAGAGAGAGAGAGAGAGAGAGAGAGAGAGAAAAGACAAATCATCAATGCATCTATGTTTCAGATCTGGCAAAACCGTCACAGTATGGCCTTCTCACAGCCGTCCCACCAGAAGACTTTCATTTGAATAAAATAAACTAATTCAGGTTAAATAAGCTTAAATAACAGTGTTAAATACAAGACACTTGATTGGAGGTTCTGTACAGACATGGACACAGAGATTCGAGACGAGGCAGGTGATGCACACACCTGCTTCATTTCGGCTTTTCTTTGAGGCACAATCTCAACATTTACAGCTTCACCAACTCTTCACATCGTGTTTGTTTGAAATCCATGACTCGTATTGCCAGAACTTGATGGTTGTGGACAGAAATTGTTCTAAAAAGGTACGGTGACCCGCTGAACTTCAACGTTTGATTGCATCTTTCAATAACGGAGGCAGAGAATGAAGTCTTGATGCGTTACATTCACAATCCACCTCCAGAAACATCGTTTAGTTGCTAATCGAGCACATTCTCCGTTTGTCTTCGCTGCTCATCTGCACCAACACAAGTGGCTTCTCCAGTCCAGAACATACTTACATTCTACATCTGATTGATTTGCAGTAGGAGTCGGGCTTTGCTAGTGTCGGTCAATGCGGTCAAGTCCTGAAAGTCTGCAGTGGTCTCCATCAAGGCTTCTTGTCGATGGTGTGGAAGAACCACTGGGTGAACTTCCTGAGCTGTGCGGCAGCCGTCTGGCTCTCCTCCTGCAGACGCATGTTGTCCTGCCGCAGGTGATGCACTTCCACCTGCAGGATCGCCTTGTCTTCCTTCTCCTGTGCACAAAGCAAACCAATGACCTCAGGATATACAGGAGAGAACTAGCCGTTTTATTATGCATGGAAAATAACAGAGTGTGAGGCAATCATGACTTTATTTTCTTTAAACTAGTTTTGAATAAAGCAGAGGTTCCTAACATTTAAAGGCAGTTGCATGTTTTCATGTATAAAGACCCTATTTATATGGTGCAAAAAATAAAGTAAAATAAATGTGTAAAATACGTAACATCTTGATTCTATTACATTGTAGCGTTTCATTTGTTCTTACAAACCTTTAACCTGAAGAGAAACAGAAAAATATGGCTGGCAACAGAATCAAATAATTGTGATTAAACTTTAATAAAAAACAAAAATAAAATTAATAAACAATAAAAAATACTTTTTAAGTTCGAAATATTAAAACATATATATATATAATACTGTCAAATATTTTGAAGCCAGTTATACTGTCAAAAAATAAATTGATAAAATATTGTATTTTTTGTTTTATAATTTGTTTTATTATTTATTCATTTATTTTAGTATTTTTGCATTTTTTTCCATTATTATTAAAGTAATGGTATTTTTTAGATTATGTAATATTGTGAAGTTGGTAATGTTGTCAAATTAAGTTGTAATATTGTCATTTTGGTATTTTTATTTTTTTAAATTTAAAACACAATTTATTTATTTAGATTTTTTTTTAAAGTAATAATTCTTTCAAATTCTGTAACATTATGAAAGCAGTGATTTTTTTCAAATTAGAAAGTTGTAAAATTAAATTTTTATTACATTTAATCTTGTAAATGTGGTAATGTTGTCAAATTACAAATGAAAAATACTGTCAATTTTAATGACATTTTATTTCATTATCTATTTATTTTTTAGGTGGTATATGGAAATATTACCATATTTCAAAGTGGTAATAATGTCAGATTCTGTAATACCGACCTATTTTTATTCATTAAACTTAAACGTATTGTTATGATTGATTTGTTTGTAACATTTTACCACTTTTCTCTTAAGTTTAAAAACCTCTGGGACAAAAGTGTTTTGCAAACATTATAAATGTCTCTCTCTGGAGTTTTTATGCACTGAAAGCTCATTACAGAGAAAGAAAAGTTTAACAAATCAATACAATGTTCTAGAAACTTTTAATTAGTATGAATGATAAACTGTATGTCTCAGAGGACTCATTACTCATATTCATATGCCTCTTTATAATCATTTAGAGTAATTGTACACCAGCTCTACATATATTGAGCTGATGTGAACTAGTGCAGAGTTATCAGCAGTTACATCAGGTGCATCATGGGATGTTGGAGTGTTTCCTGCTGAGCCGCTGTCACTCTGCAGCCATTTAAAATGACAGGAAGCAGGATATTAAATCAGGCCAACGAGGTGGCAATTCTGCATTCAGGTGCCCATTACCACATTGTTCGCCTATCCTTCCCCTCAAAACCCGGCTGATGTACTTCCTTGCATTCACAAGATGGATGGAGAGACGTGGAGAAAATCAGATCTGGTCAATGTGTAAAAACATTTACAGTGGACCTACAAAACACAGCAACTGTGCTCCATCAGGACAGGTTCTTGGAACTTAGTTGACCTTTTTCACGTCATACTCAGATTTTGCAATATTTTTTTTGAATGTCAAAGCACATTTTCCCTTCAAAGAAAACATAAATATGTTGGCATTATTATTATTATTAAAATCATCACATTCCTCCACAAATACTTATTACCATAATGCCATAAATAAAATTTGCATTAGCAATTAATTTAGCAAGAAAATAGATAGTTTTTTTTTAATTATTAACATTGTAAAAAAAAAAATTGCATTTAATTTAGCAATATATATTTTTTGCATTATAATTATTATTATAAGCACCTTTCCCCTCCAAATTCAAATCCAAAGTTCGCAAAATAAAATAAAAAAATAAATATAAAAATGCATTTCAATTTAATTTTGCAAAAATTCGTTTTTGCACTATTATCCCTATAAGCACATTACCTCTACAAATTTTCATTACCATAATGCAAAAAATGTATCAAATAAAAATATTTTGCATTTGCATCTAATTTTATAATAAAACTTTCATTTTTGCATTATTATTACTACTACTAGTACTTCTAGTACAAGTAATTTTCTTCTAAACATCTCTATCATTATGAAAAAATTACACTTTATTTACTTTAACAAGAAAATTAAGACTATTTTTTGCATTATTATTTAAATTATTAAGCACAACTCCCCTACAAATACTCATTACCATAATGCAAAAACAAAATGCATTTGCATTTTAATTTTTCAAGAAAATGAAGCCTTTGTTTGTGTTATTATTATAATGATAATTAAGCACACTTCCCCAACAAATTCTCATTACAATACATAAATAAGCAAGTAAGAAGAAAATCTCATTAACGTAATACAGTAATGATAATTATTGGTTATTGTTTTCCATCAGGACGGGACAGTTTACCTTCTTCAAGTCATACTGCAGCTGTCTCAGGATGACCTCCAGCTGATTGACTTTCCCCGTCAGCGTGGCTGGAGACGAATCGCTGAAGAGCAAGACAGAGCTGTTAGTCTGGGCATGTTCACACTGTGTATTGTGTGTGTGTGTGTGTGTGTGTGTGTGTTTGCTGATAAACTCACCCGGCCTCCAGTGCGGCTCCTTCAGCGGCTGCCACACGTCTGGTGAGCTCACGAGAGATCTGCAGCGCTTCGGCTCTCTGGATGTCCGTCATGGTGCAGAACGAGGCCACGCGCTGATCTGGACACAAACACATCTCAAATCAATATCACAATGACACCACAACACATAAACACCCAAACTCAGTGTGTTTATTGACTGTTTATCCTTAATGCAAGGAAGAAAGAAGCCCTAATATTTTCCTCAAGCAAATTTAGCTTGGAAAATCCTAATAAAAGCATTAAGAAGAATTGCCATAATGCAAAAATAATAAATAAATAAATAAATAAAATTAATATTATTAATATTAATAATAAAATGCATTTACATTTAATTAAGCAATAAAATAAACTATTTTTCCATTATTATTATTATTATTATTATTGTAATAAGTACATTTCCCCAACAAATTATTTTTACCATAAAGTAAAAAATAAATAAATAATAAAACCTAAAACAATGCAAATGCATTTAATTTTACAATAATATTTAAGAATTGCATTATATTTTAGCATATTTCCCCTACAAATTCTCATTACCATAATGCAAAAACTTTAATAAAATAAGTTAAATAAAGCATCTGCATTTAATTTTGCAAGAAAAACTAGTATTACATTATTATTATTATTATTAATTACCATAATGCAAAAAAAAAAAAAAGTGCATCTGCATTTTTAATTTAGCAAGAAAATATACTTTTTTCTTTTTTTTGGTCTATTTGTATAGTCTATTTTCTTGAAGAATTAAATGGCAAATAGATTTTCTTTTTCATTATAGTAATGAGAATTTGTAGGGGAAATACATTTTGGAGAAAATAAAACTAATTGTATTTTCTTTCTCATTGCTGTCTGTGTGTGTCTTTAGGTATTTTACCCATATGTCAAATCTCATGACATCTGATGAAACCCTTGATTTGTTCAAAAAATCTGCACAAGGAACTGGCCTCAGATCAGTTTTTAATATCACGTTGGATTTTCATTCAGTTTAAGTTTGTATTTAATGAAAAAGTGAGAACTTGTGTCCTTAAAACTAGAATTAAAGAGTCACGGGACTTAGCTACTCAATAAAACAGTGTGTTTATGAACATTTGTTCATACTTTTCTTCTTGTTGACTTACATCCGTGCTCGCTGATGCAAATGGAGGGCAAATATGTTGTGAGCTAAATTTATCTTTCAGTGTTTTTATGCAGCATTATTCTGGGTCACAGCGAGGCCCAGAAACAAGCATCTCCTCTAAAACTATAACTTTGTTTCCAAATATTGCATCAGTCTTTTAAGTGTATTTATGGCATTTGAAGCAGTGTGAAAAGAGGAAAAAAGACAATTAGTCAAAAAGAAAGCAGTATTCAGAATAAAAATAAATAGAAAATGATAAACCATCAAATTCACTCATTGGCACTTACATCATACATCATTATTTCACGAGCACATTTCCCCTCCAAAATGCATTCATCATTATTATTATTATTATGGACCTTTTCCCTCAAAATTCTCATTACCATATTGCAAAAAATAAGATAAACATATTTACACTTGCATCTAATTTTTGCATTATTATAAGCACATTTCCCCTCCAAATCCTGATTCCCATAAAATAAATAAATAAATAAATGGAAATAAAATAAATAAATAAATGCATTTAATTGTGCATTATTATTATACATTTTTAGCACTTCCTCTCAAAATTCTGATTACCGTAATGCAAAAAATAAAATAAGTTAATTTGCCTTTAATTTAGCAAGAAAACAGAATATTACTACTAACACAATGAAAGCAGAGCCTAAGTTTTCAAAGTTAAGTATGTTGTGTTGACAGAAATCAAGTGTTTGTGATCCCACACTGGAGCTCTGCTGTGTGTCGCCACATGCACAGATGCATTCTGGGACTTTATCAATGCTCTGCATGCAACAGATTCCAAACAAATTTGCGCCTATTAAAATATAGCTGAGAAGTTATTATTATAATTTATAATTATAATTTTGGAACATTTTCTTTAGTGTGTAATGAATCAATCAATGTATCTATTTATTAATTATATAGATTTGACCACTTTTACTAAGAATCTAATTAGAATCACCATTAAAAATAATTTACAAACTTACTTTAAAGCATCTAGTAAATGAAGCAAAACACAACGCAAAAATATCTTAAAGGTCCTAAAAATAGGCTTCATTCACGCTGTCTGGTCTCTGTTTTTTAAGTTATAATAACAAATTTGATTTATTTATGAATAAACCTGGTTTTTGTGTATTTACAACACACTCAGTTCATTACAGAAATCTGATTTGTTTCATCTATGCATGACTGACGAATATGCATCACATTCATTTGACATTAATCCAAATGCATGAGAATTTTATATGCAATTCAAATCAACAAATCTTAAATTGAGGCCTAAATATTTTTTGTGAGTTCAGCATCAGTTTCTGCCAGCCTACCTTCGAAGGCTCTGGCGGCATCGACGAGGTGAGACCAGTCCAGGCCCGTGGCGGTGTCTGGCAGAGGCATGAGACCCGGGTCGCTGAACTTCGAGCGGTCGGCCAGCGAGCCGTCAGAGAACCAGAAATCATCTGAAGAGACGTTCACACACACAGAGAAAGACACAGATCAGCGACACACGTACAGCACCAAACCTTCCCCTGGGTCTCCACAGACAGCAGACCTGGAGAAACACAGTTAGTGCTCAGTTCGCTCCATCTGTTGGGAGGTCAGGAGGGTCGGAGTGACGGAGCTGAAGAAAACACAGTTGAATCGGTCACCTGCAGTCTTCACTTCCTAATGATTCCCTTTTACAAGATCTCAAAGCTTCATCCTCCAACACAACTGACAGCAGAATCATCTGAAATCTGCTCACAAGGAGAGGAAAGCCTCCAAGAATATAGATGACAAACTAGCACACACAGACACACACACACAATTTATTCCTGTGATGCGCAGCTGTATTTTCAGCATCATTCCTCGAGTCTTCAGTGTCACATGATCTTCAAAAATCATTCTAAAATACTGATTTGCTGCTCAAGAAACATTTCTGATCATTATCAATGTTGAAAATAGTTGTGCTGCACATTTTTTTTGTGGAAACCATGATATATATATTTACTGTCACTTCTGATCAATTTACTGAGTCCTTACTGAATATAAGTATTAACGTATCAAAAATAGTGGGTGAAATATTCAATTTAGACTACTTTAACTTTTTTTATTGATCCCTTTCAGTATTGAGTGAAATGTACGTATGTTTATAATCCATATTTCTCTTCTAAGGATACATGCAATGTATCTGTTTCTTAAAAGCAGAAACAGTCATTTTATGCAGCAGCACCGTATTGGACAGCCATCCTGTCAGCGGTTGAAGTCTTTAAATGGGCTCTCGTTTGGGTTTAGGACCGGAGCTGCAGCCTTCAGAAGCTCCTAAACATGGCCTTATTTTTCAATCAACTACCTGTGTCCAGACTTCCCACTGTACATCTCTCTATCCCTGATAGACAGGATACGCCAGTAACATTTCCATCTCACAAAGAACTGGCTCTGAGAATGTTGTGAGGGGGAACACCGAAGGCATACGTCCCTCTCTCCCTCTATCTCTCTCTGTCTGAGCATCAGAAGGATGCAATCTTTCAAATTAGAGCGTTCACTAGATGGGGAGGGTAAGGAAAAAATCCACAAACAGCTATCTGTCGAAACAATCTGAAATTTATCATGCGTGACAGCTATCAGTCTCCTCAGGCCACTCGAAAAACTAGCTATAGATTAATCAGCTCTCACACTCTGATCAAAGCTGCTAAATGTGTTCATATTACACATCCTTTAAACCAATTGAGACGTGATTGTTTGCTCTGGTGTGTGTAATTGTGCCTTTATCTGTCGTTTATTTCATGTGTCACTTGCAGCAAACCCCAATACAGACTACCGGTGGCAGGTGAATATCTTAAATTAGGGTTCATACTGTGGACTCAAAACATATTTGGAGACTTAAGCCACACTATCTCTCATATGGACGAATGGTCAGTTTGAGAGATAATTGGTGGTAAATCATCCACCGTAATGCAAGAAGAAGAAGAAGACGCGTCACTCAGAGGCTGAAGAAGAAGAAAACGTGTACGCGCTCAGGACAATTCGGACATTGCATGAATAAGAGGAATAAAATTCTATAAATACTTTACAGTTTCTTATCTTTACACATCAATGTATTGTCACGAGACACTGGATCCACTTGCATTATATGACTGACAGACTGCAATGGTTTGAGTTAAAAATCTCGGTTCATGTTTTACTGAAGTCACCCACATCTTGGATGCCCAGGGGGTAAGCAGATAAACATCAAATTTTCATTTTTTGGTGAACTATGCCTTTAAATTTCCAAAATGACTTCTCATCAGCAATGCTGTAATAACAACAAAAAACAAAATGTGTAATTTGAATTTGAATGTAAGGAAGTATAATTAAAATAAATTGACATTGCATTTTGTAACTAAAATTGAATATGATTAAATGAATACAGAAGAATATATAACAACAGATAGAAGAATAGACAGACTGATAGACAGACAGACAGAAAGACAGAGAGACAGAGTTATACAGATAGATAGACAGACGGACAGACAGACAGACAGACAGATAGATAGACAGACAGTTATACAGATAGATAGAGACAGACAGATAGATAGATAGACAGACAGACAGACAGTTATACAGACAGACAGAGAGACAGACAGACGGACGGACGGACAGTTATACAGATAGACAGACAGATAGACAGAGAGACAGACGGACGGACGGACAGTTATACAGATAGACAGACAGATAGACAGACAGACAGACAGATAGATAGAGAGACAGATAGAGAGACAGACAGACAGACAATAGACAGACAGTTATACAGATAGATAGAGACAGACAGACAGACAGACAGATAGACAGACAGTTATACAGATAGATAGAGACAGACAGACAGACAGACAGACAGACAGACAGACAGATAGATAGATAGATAGATAGATAGATAGATAGATAGATAGATAGATAGATAGATAGATAGATAAACAGACAGACAGATGGACAGATAGACAGACAGACGGACAGATAGACAGAAAGACAGACAGACAGACAGACAGACAGACAGATAGACAGAAAGACAGACAGACAGACAGACAGATAGACAGACAGACAGACAGAGAGACAGACAGACAGACGAACGGACAGTTATACAGACAGACAGATAGACAGACAGACAGAAAGACAGATAGATAGAGACAGACAGACAGACAGACAGACAGACAGACAGATAGTTAGAGAGAGAGACAGACGGACGGACGAACAGTTATACAGATAGACAGACAGACAGAAAGACAGATAGATAGAGAGACAGATTGACAGATAGATAGAGAGAAAGACAGACAGACAGACAGTTATACAGATAGACAGACAGAGATACAGATAGAGAGACAGACAGACAGACAGGTGTGATGTCTGGTGAGGGTGCAGCACTCACTCTTGAGGTTGGATGTGGGCTGGCTGAGGCTGATGCGAGGGGGTAGGGTGCAGTGGAAGGGTGGAGTGCTGCTGAACAGGATGTCGTTGGGCATGGCCTGGTCCAGCATGGAGCTCCGCGAGCTGGCATAGGAAGACCCCTTCCTGTTACTGCACACGCTCTCGTCCGACAGAGTCCGGTACAGGGAACGCCGCGGAGACAGGCTGCCTGCCGCCTCCGCCTGACAGGAGACACACACACACACACACACACACACACACACACACACACACATCAATCATAGATAATGGACATTACACCTGAGAATCGCCATTTTAATTTATTTTACTGCTAATAAAACCCATAGACATAAATGTGCAATCAAGGATCCCAGAATAATCCCACTGTTTTCCTATCTTTCCCAGCAGGACCCGATTAGTAGGTTTGTTTTGGACTGATTGAATGGAAGATCCCTTTGTCGTTAAACAGCAGGATGTTATAAATAAAGCCTGTACTTTATCTGCACTGCTGAGGAATGACAAGAGTGTGTTGCTGTTCTTCCCTTTGTGACTAAAGCAGAGCTGTATTTGGTCAGCTGGATGAGAGGGATAAGAGCGTGCATCATATGGAGTCACATATTCAATAACCAGTATGCACTAGCGAGTCTTCAAGAGCACCTGAAAGCATGTGCTTGTCCAAGCTTAAACAGAAAAGCATAGCACTAGCAATGCCAAGGTTGTGGGTTCGATTCCCAAGGAATGCATGAACTGATGAAATGAATGCAATGTAATATAAAAGCATCTGCAAAATGTAATGCAATCAGATCAAATCAAATGTAACCAGTAATGTAAGTTAAAAGTGTTGAAGTCAAACATTGGCTGCATTCTAAAACCTATTAAGCATCCTTAATATCTACTATCTATGTAGGCAGCATAATAGCTGAAATGGAGCATCATAAATTAATGAGCTGAATGCTTTAGACAGTCAACAGGTCAATGCCCAATACAAAGAACACTTCACACGATTCACTCACTTACAACTGATATCAATGGCCTTAGCATGTTACTAAACCCTAAAGGCATTAAAATACATAAAACACACAAAAGGCTGGCAAAACAAGATTGTATATTTAAATTCAATTATTTTTGTAACAGACAATACACTACTATTCAAAATGTTTGTGTAAATGTTTGTTCAGCAAAGATGCATTAAATTGATCAAAAGTGACAGGAAAAAAAATTCTAATGTTACAAAATATTCATATTTCAAATAAATGCTGTTCTTTTGAACTTTCTATACATCAAAGAATCCTGAAAAATAAAATCTATCGCGATTGACATAAAAATGATGCTGAAAATTCAGCTTTGACATTTTAAAATATATTACAATTAAAAAAGCTATTTTAAATAGAAATAATATTTTACATTATTACAGTTTTTACTGTATGCTTTAACAAATAAAAACACCCTTGGTGAGCATAAGAGACTTCTTTTAAAACATTAAAAAAATCTTAATTACTCACTGCCTTAAGATGGCACCTAGATAGGGAGCTCAGTAGGTTTTGGAACAGACTTATAATCTTATACATCAAAAATACCTCTCAAATGGCTAAAGTTAAAGGATAAAGTTAAACACATACCCATGAGCTAAATCTTGCCAGAGCTATTTAGATACATTCTATATGTTTTCTATTCAAAGCGTGAGCTAGAGGAAGTTGGTTCATTCCCAGACAGAGCTGCCTGATCCTGTTCATTGTATTTATAGCACACAATACATCTTCCACTATTTGAAACTTTGATCAAAAATGTCAATTTGCTGAATTGCCATCACTGCAGGGAAAGCAGACGTCATGGCACACAGGATTCAGCAGAGCTAAACGCCTTCAGACTCAAAGCAGCCCTCTGTTTTCACTTCCTTTAGACCAGAATCCCACACAAATCCCATCGCTCAACCATGAACCAGCCTCAGCGAGTTCTCGCTCTCTCTCTGGCTTCCTGGATCCGGTCTGGTCCTCTCGCCTCAAACAGGATTTGAAAAGCAGCTCACATAAAAATAAACGAGAGCAGGCTTTATATGGCTTGCGTGTGGGGTCACTGTTTGGATAACTTCCTGTTTGGATATCCTTGTCTCTGGTTTCTTGGGTTGCTCATTTAATGGGTTTTTGGTAGATTTAAATTAGTGATGCAATGTGAAAAATTAATTTTATATTCCTGTAAATTGATTATTATCATAACTGTATACGTCATTAGAAATATTCTAAAAATGAACAATTACAACTATTACTTCCTGTCGTTCATCCTCACATGAAGGGAAAGCAGACGCAGCGAGAGCTCGTCAATCAGATTAGCCAAACAGAATCTGTCCGGACCGAGATGTGTGTTATCGTGTCTCCGGCTGATAACACACATGTTTGCTCAGCCCTCATTCACATCACACACTGAGGTTATCAGCACTACAGAGAGAGAGAGAGAGAGAGAGTGAGTGTGTGTGTGTGTGTGAGAGAGAGAGAGATGCGGCTCAGACTAAGAAGACACTAATCATAGCTAATGGAAAAAAGCATTATTTGCATTAGGATATGCATGTAAACTTAATATCATTGTATGAAATAATAAAATTATTCAATCACAATATTCATATAACACACCAGTATTTTGATGGTACATGTCCAAAAATAACTATAAACCCCATTATTACTATAATATGTCAATATGTCAATTTAGTATTAGCACTGGAAATATAAAAACAAAAAACAAAAAAAAAAACCTTGGTATTACCATAGTCTCTGAATCTAGTGAAGATGATCTCAGTATGTCCTGTAAGGTTTAATATAAAGCTATTCTGCATGAGCGTGCACAAACCTTCCTGTGGTCGCTCTCTCCAGGAGGGCTTTCAGGCAGCATCATCTTCATGTATTCTTCTTTAGACATGTTGGGCTGCTGACCTCCATCCTTCAGTTTGTCCCGTCCTCTGTCCTGCAGCCGACAGGACGTCTCCGTGGCGTACAGCTGCCTGTGGGGACACACAGAGCCGGACACGGATTATAAACACAGGCTGGAGATGCTGTGAAGTTCAGGAGCGAGGGAAGAGCAGGGTCACTCATGCTTTTGGTCAAATACTGAGGATGGAGGGGCATGTGTGAAGCAGGACAGAAGAGCTGTACATGCTGCAGGTCAGTGTAAAGTCATGATAATCACAGCATCACACCCAACACTAAACTACGAGCTAATGCTAATGTTTCTCACACTTCCTTTCATCGGGTGAAGACGAGGAAGGAGAGAGATGGGGACGGGGCAATGTGACCTTGATGCTGCTGTGTGCAGCTCTCACAGTGTGTGTGTGTGTGTGTGTGTGTCTCACGCAGTGTGTGAGTCACTGGCAGTGTGCTATATAGCACACACACAAATACACACCCAGGCTAAAACTAAACCTGAATTACAAAAGAAATCCCATTTTAAATACAAGTTCCACTCTGTCAACAGTATCTGGAGCATGACATTGATCTAGCAATCCCTAGAAATTTGCAAAAAAAGTTCAATCATGCCTTGTCATGGAGCATGTGGTGAATTACTGCAAGTAGCTTAAAAAAAATACAAAATTGAAATAAAGTTACAATTACAAATAAAAAGCATATACAAGTAAATCACACTGATAATTATAAAACAGTGTTGTTATACCAAAGAACAAGAACAGCACTTTATTGAGACATTATTTTAAAGAAAAAGTAGAACAATTTTTTTTAATAGTAAATTAAATAATTAAAACAAAACCAGTAAATAATGATAATAAAATAAATATATTTAAATTTTGTATGTATATTTATGTGTGTGTGAGTATGTGAGTTTATATATATATATATATATATATATATATATATACACACTGTACACAGACACAATAATAATAAATATAACAATAATGCAATAATAATAAAAATAACAATAATACAAATAACATATATAATAATATAAGTAAGGGATAATGCATAGCAGTTTTAATGCACAATGTGGATGCAAAGAACCACTCGATGCAAAGTGGATTGCATGAAAATATTTAGCAGTGCATTATTCCTTACTTATATTATATATGTTTTTTTGCATTACTTTTATTATTTGCATATATATATATATATATATATATATATATATATATTTTTTTTTTTTATTATTATTATTATTATTATTATTATTTATTTATTGAAATGATCTTCTTGTATTATATCAGATTAAATTATCTGATTAACTAAAGTCACTCAAGGTTATTAGTAAAACCGGAACAAAAGCTGAAATGTGCTAGCATATATTATGGTTAAACCATCTGTATTGAACACTCTATTACAGACCCAGAATCAGGCTCAGCATCGGGCTGACAGACGTCCACAGGGAAAACAATGACGGACATTTCCATGAAGAGCTTCATTTCTTATGGAATGTCCTTAATAATACTAGACAAGCCATAAAATACACAAGCTGCAGCAGAGTTAAAGATACTCAGTGAGTGTGTAAATACTGGAGATGAGTTAATTAATATTGTGAAAAGATCACATTAGGATGTGCGCCGTCTTTTACGTATTTCATCTCAGATAAAAATAACAAGTGAGCAATGCAGCATAAATCCAAACAAATGCAATAGTGAAAAGGATGTAATAAAACTGACTCAAAGCCCGCAGGCGCTGGACAATGTCATCACAGCTGTCTGGCACTAGCGCAGCGGTTTTAACACACTTGGTGACCCATTGGCCTTTACTGGTGTATGTGTCTATGAGCAACGGTTGATACGAGCACTACAGGCTATGTCTGAGTCTGACAGAAAGTGTCGAGGTGAGCGAGGGGAGGAGGGTCACTGCAGCACAGCAGAGAGAATTTCAACTCCAGACATTTACACTCAACAAGGAGAAGAGAAAGGTCAAGGGTCGAAGGGGAAAGTTCACTAACAGCGTGAGCACAAACATACACAGTGGGGGTGTGAGCATGTACCTGGACCGCTCGGCTAGAGCCTTCAGAAGAAAAGACAACAAGCTTTCAGCTCCACTGAGCAAAAGAAGCCGAGGAAAGTAGAAGAAACAGAAAACAAAGTTAGCAGATGCTTTCACATGGAGAGTGGTTTATAGTGTCAAGCCGCACTGCAAAGAGGAAAAAGCTTCATTAGCAGGCACAATAAAATCTGTGTGATATTGGAAGATGTGTCTAGAGGCTGGGTTATGTAACGTGAAATAAAGGCTGAGGTGGAATAAACAAGGAAAGGAGGTGCTAACTGCATTACACAGTTTCTTCTTTCATAACAGCTGGAGAAAAGCAGCTTTGCAGCACCATCAATCTATGAAGAGCTTTAGTGGAAACCTAAACTGAATAAAAGACATCAGTGGAGAGACGGACCTGAGAGAGTTTCATTCAGAGCACAAGTACACACTTGCTATCTAAATGTGGACATAACATGCATGTCTTCTGTTGTAAAATAAGTCTAAGTATAATAATTACAGACAAACCCATACTGGGTTTGTTGCATTTTAGATCAAAAGCATATACTGGACTGAGGGAACAAACTAAATGGGTAGTTTGAATTTGAATGTAAGGAAGTATAATTAAAATAAACTGACATTGCAATTTGTAACTAAATTGGAATTTTATTAAGTGACTACAGAAGAATACAGAACAAAAAAAAGGGTTAGATAAGCTGATAGAACAATAGATAGACAGAGACAGGACAGTACATAATCAGAATGATAGAACAAAAGATAGATAGATAGATAGATGTCAACTACTGTATATTACGTCTCCACGCTTACAGAGCTGATTTAGCACAGAACTTACTTCAATCAAGCCTTGTTAATCTAGTGACACTTCTCGGATCGATAGAGGAAAGCTTCACTTTGATCTGTAACCTATTGCAAAAGGGTTTTCGTCCTTGAAAACTGGAATTGCTTGATGATTGTGCAGTGGAGAAATTAATTGGATAAAGAAGTGAGAGACCTTCGCTGCTGGTCAAATTCAGCCTTGGAATAGATTGGTCTCTCCTGGCCTTTTAAACCAGACGCTTAATGAGTCACGCTGGCACAAGCTTGGAGGGTAAGATTAAATTTATTCAAATCTAAGGCCCAACCTAATTGTTCACATCAGGAAATTACAATACAACTCTTTTAGACATAGCTTTACTTGAGTGCTTTACACGCTCGAGAGATTTCAAAGTCTATGACCAATGGTCAATTAAATTAAACCACAAATAACTCTTATATGAAGTGTCTTAATGTTGATTTTAGTGGCCTAAACAATTAACTCCCAAATAAACCAATCATACCAGCAGATGAATCAAATTCCACACACTCACCCACACTCGTATAACTCCTTTAACCTTTCTGAGTATAAAAAATGGGGGGCTCGTCCGGGATGGGTTTCTCATGTGTGTATGTATTAGTGGGCCCTGGGCCCTGGCATCTGGCTACTGTGGGGGTCACCCTGGGCTCTGGAAGGTTCTAGAGAGAACATGTTCTTGAAGCTGTGGGGTAAGGGGCTGCCGGAGTGGTGGGAGCCAATGGCCATCAAAACAACATGAAATTATTTCCGGTGCTGTTTAATTTAAGCACCAGTGGTTAGACAAAGAAGGGAAATAACTATGCAAATGGTTCCCAGTGGCATATTTAGGGAGTTTTCACATCTGGCTCAGATGGTGCATTCGTTTTCGGAACCTAGTGCTTTTTTTTTCTCCTTAAGCCCGGCTAACACCGTGCGATTTTGGCCACGATTTGGTCGTCTGAGACAAATTTAGAAAATCCTAAAAGATCCCTATAGTTCTAGTCTAAAATCTGTAGTCTTTGATCACTGATTTGACATGTTCACCTACAGCCGATGTTTTGGCCATTGCGATCTAATTTTACCTTAAACGAACTTCTGGCAGGGTCAGAAGATTTCGGCACAGTGTCAACCATACATTACAGGTCTGAAAACATCTTTAAAGTGATTAGATCAATAGCGATACAATGCAGACTGTTTCTAGGAATGACCCCTTGGCCTTCCGTTTAGGAGACAGCGGGGGAATTCTGCATCTATAGCACTCTGTTCGGGCATCTTTTGAAATACATCCACAAGACAAACATGAACTCAAAAACATACACATTAGAACTGACAACATGCCTATGTGCAGGACCCTGACCTTTCTACAACAACATGACAGCTGCTGTTCTCTCCGGTCCACCTCTAAGAGACTTCTTGCCATTTTTCTGCCTTTTATGTAACGGTCTATGCTCACAAGGGTTTAGTCGACATGAGAAGCTCTAATAATTCTCCTTAAAGTTGTGTTCTTTTGAAACCTCACATATCCATGCATTTGAAGACAGTTGGTTCCAAAGAACATGAGAACATTCTGAACATAACAGAAGGTAATTTGACAATTTTCCTGAATTGCTCTGCAGTGCAAAAACAAAGCACCGTTTCACTCTATAGAAGGAAAATAACCCTATATTTCTACATTTAAGTGCTATACACAAAGCCAGCTATTTCTTCCCTTTAAAAACATTTTCTGTTATGCCATGCTATCTCAATTGCACAACTCATATGATCACTCTGTACAATGCAAATTATATATTCAATGCAAATTAAGACAATATAACTTTCTTTTCCATGATGCAAAAAAGAGATTGCAATTGGAAGCAAGCTCAATTGGCCTGGAATCACTGGAAATAATTTTTCAGCTGTGCAACCCAAGTGCTTCGGATACTCTCTACCATTCAAACATTTGGGGTCAGTAAGATTTTTTTTTGTCAAAGAAATACTACTAATAATACTTTTATTCATCAAGGATGCATTACATTCGAAAATGACATTAAAGACATAACAAAAGATTTCTATTTCAAATAAATGCTGTTCTTTTGAACTTTCTATTCATCAAGCAATCCTGGCGTTTTCCAAAAAAAATCTGTAGCAACAAATTGTTTTCAACATTGATAATAATAATAAAAAAATCTTGATCAGCAAATCAGTATATTAGAATGATTTCTTAAGATCAGGTGACATTGAAGACTGGAGTAATGATGCTGAAAATACAGCTGCACATCACAGAAATAAATTACATTTTACAATATATCCAAATAGAAAACAGTTATTTGGAACTGTAATAATATTGCACAATATTAATGTTTTTACTGTACTTTTGACTAAATAAATGC
This sequence comes from Carassius carassius, assembly GCF_963082965.1. Taxonomy (NCBI): domain Eukaryota; kingdom Metazoa; phylum Chordata; class Actinopteri; order Cypriniformes; family Cyprinidae; genus Carassius; species Carassius carassius. The sequence continues at coordinate 1,925,225 of NC_081784.1, forward strand.
AGCCTTGGAAAGCAGAAGATACTTTTTTGAAAAATGATCTTTATGACCCCGAACTTTCTGAACTTTCAAAATGAGCACAGCATGTCAGTGTTAGCTATTTAGATGTAAAACCCCTGGAGCATTCCTCTCTCTCCAAGTGAATACACACAGCTGGATATGTAAAATGTCTAGACAGGCAATGCACTTTATTAATTGTATGTTTGTTTGTGTGTAACTGAAGAATATGCACCTATTTATAAACAATAACTGATTGCAGACTAAGAAGTGCACATTTTGGAAATCTAGCCAGTAGACAAATCAATAATGTTGGCAAAAACATAATCCCAACATAAACAACCAGGAAACAAATATGCAAATCTACAAATCTGACCTACTTATATTCTCATAAACATCAGTTCTCTCTCTTTTGCTCACCTAGAATGAGATGAGATCTCGCTCAGGTCTCCCATACTCCCATCCTCAGGCGTGTGTCCGGTGGCCAGAGCCGCGCCGTAGCTCTGAGGAAGGTACAACCTGCCGTGGTCCTCCTCCGTGGACCCTTCTTCTGTCAGCTCCGGTGTCCAAGGGTGTCCCGGATCAGACGCCCCACGGCCCTGGAGAATGACGCGGGCCACAGACGCACTGGCGACCCCCGGGGTCATGCTACAGGGTGCCGTGTCAATGCCGCTGTCTGTGGAGGCTCCTTTGATGTAGGTGAGACCCAGCATCTCTGGATCCATCAGGTCCCCGGAGCCGAAGTGTTTCTCATCACTGTTACTGCTGGAGGCGTTGCTGGACAGAGTGTTACTGCTGGAGTGGCTGGAGCTCTTATCGCCACCCTGCTGGAGGACAACAGATACAAACAGAACATATAATGGGGAACTGGCAAGACATTTACTACAGCATGTTTGCTATCTTTTATAGCAACAATCTAAAAACCACCCAGAATACACATTATTTACATGGGCAAGAACCACATATATTTATATTTATATACACATAGGACAAAAGCTTTTTTTTAACTCATAGTGTGGTCACACCAAATGTTGATTTAATTTATTGAAGTTAATAAAAGTTAATTCATAAAATCTAATTATGGCATTATTTTTGACGGCAACCTCACTTTACAACATTTTTACACAAGTGCCTAGCTTTGCAGGTTTCTTGAAGCATTCTGGAGACATTGCCACAGTTCTTCTGGATTGAGTCTTTATCAGTTTGTTCTGTTTCTTCATGTTATTCCAGACAGACTGATAATGATCAGATCAGATCTCTGTGTGGAGCACTGGCTGCTATCAGACCCTCACTGGATTATTACATTTAATGCAAAAATAATGTTTGGAAATGAAAACTGATATTTACTACTGACACACAACAGCAAAAGAAAGAAATAACTGACTTAAAACCATTTTTTGTTGGTGAAAATACAATTGGCCTAAGACTTTTTCACAGTACTGTGTGTGTGTGTGTGTATATATATATATATATACCTGTATATAATATGCATAATAAAATACACACACACACACATATATATAAGCATAAGTCACAAGGTTCGGTGTTTCATAGCACATGCATTACAGCTAAGATGTGGGTTTACACATTATATAAAAGAAAAAAAACTAGCTCATTGCAACATAATACATATCATCCCATTATCTACATGACATTTATTGTATGATCTATAATTCCAATTAGCAGATGGAAAAGAGGCCGTATCTGCTGTCATATTCTGTCATGTGACAACTTCTTTAGTCCAAACTAATATCAGGCCAATTTAAATGTACAACTGCACACTGCAAAGACCAGCAAAAATAATTACTGTGAGCTAATGAATAATTCTGTGACTGATAATGTATGCAAATACATTGTGCTGTATTCATTAATTAGTGCGCAGACAATAGGCGTAATAAATCAAGAGAGCAGAGCCGTGTACTGCTCACCAGAGATGGACAGCAGCTTTTTACACAATGCAACAGACATTAGAGACCATGTTAGAGATGAAAAGGTTTGTAAGTTATTGATACAGATGGTAGAAGGCAAACACACAATAATTATGAGACTGATCCTGACTTTAAACCTGCTTTCATACAGACTGCCATGAAAGGATCCAACAAACTCATTAATGCTGCTGTAAAACTCATTCCAATTAACGTGGATAATGAAAGGTCCTTTAATCTTTCATGGTTTTCCATATTTGTTAAAAGACTGCACAGATACAAACCGCCTATAGCTCTTCATTACAGACACACAAACCATTTTCTGTAGATTATACATCCACAGGATCTTAACGTCTTCATAGCAACTGAGAAAAGTATTAGAGAACATGCCAGAGGAATAAGCTTTGGAATAGGTTTTAGTAAAATGGTGTAAAAACTGATTTGATATGACATTTGATGTGGTCTTAAATGAAATGAAATGAAGACATTATCTGTAAATTTATTTCTTTAAAATAAATAATTATTTCTTTTTGTTTTTGTTACAAAGTAGCATGATTAAAAACCACAAACTGCCTCAAATTTAGGCACAAACCCAGTCCTGGCCCGAGACGCTCAGGCCTGTGCCCGGCCCGTATCTGACAGCTTATCAGAATTCCGTAGATACTCCATAATTTTTGCTCATAAGGTAAGAGTAATTCATCATTCGTAACTGTAAAGGGTCTATTTTTATTTTTGTTCACTTACAATATCAATAAAACATTGTGCTTTTATAAAATAAAGAAAACAAACATGCTTATTGCAGTCTGGTCTTGAATAGGAGCGCTTCACAAAAATGCACCAAAACTCTGCGAATACATGCCTCACAGACATGATAAATATATCTATAGAAAGCTTTAAATTAGTACTTAAAATAAAACATATATATAAAAAAAATATTTTATTATAATCATAATTAGTATAGATGCATTTCTTAAAGGTGCATCTAAAGAGGAGATGGCAAGCACTGCACATGACCAAATGGCTTGTTGTTTGTCGTGGTAATCAAATTAAAACTCCCCACAGTCCAACTTCTCCCTGATGCTCTGCATGGTCATTGGTCAACTGTTACCTGTATGCTAATGCGTGTGCATATCATTGCGTAGACGATGTATAATATTTATAATAGTCTATAATCATTAAAACAGTATTTCATACAGTTGCCTATGTGTCCTCTGCATGTATATGGGCACAATAAAAGGAGAGACCTGGGACCTGACGGGCTCGCAGGCCTCTACAAGGGAGGCAGTGCCTCTTCAAAAAATTGGATGAGAATATAAAATCATAGTACAAAAATAAAACATTACAAATATTACAAAATATGATATAAAAATCATAAAAACACTTGTTTTTGGGATTTGCGCTGAACGCGCATATATATATATATATATATGCGCGTTCAGCGCAAATCCCACCCTGCAGCTGATTCTAAGGTTTTCAAAAGACATCACGCGAGTGTGAACATCACTACAACTAGGAAAAAAACAACCGTAATTCAAATGCAGCTCCCGTCTGCATTTAAACAGACCTTTGCTCTTAATTCCCGGGCGAGAACACTATAACGAAATCTGAGCAAGTCTAAAAACTGAAACTGTTGATGCTAAAGTTTACACTTTGGAAAAGTTAAAATATATATATATATATATTTTTTTTTATATATATATATATTTTTTATATGAGCAGGCCTACAAGCTGGGATTGGTAATGCTGCACTGTAATCATAGTTATTTATTTATATTTTTCATTATATTTTATTATATGATATTGGTTTGAGACTGAGAGTATTTTATTTAGTGGAGAACTTTGCAGCAGTATTTTATTTCTTCTTCTTTTTTATTTTATATATATATATATATATATATATATATATATATATATATATATATATATATATATATATATATATATATATATATATATATATATAATATGTTTTAAAAAAGTGTAAACAAATTGTTAAAACAATTTATAGTAATAAACAACCTGCAGTTTAATGTTTGCATTTCTTTCCCTTACTGAACTGAACCGTGACTTTAAAACCGAGGTACGTACTGAACCGTGATTTTTGCGTACCGTTACACCCCTAATATATATATAAATACACACACACACACACACACACACACACACACACACACACACATTACAGTATTTCAAAAGTATAGATATTTTACTCTGTATTTTTGTGCACTAGGTAATTTTTTATGCTTATAAGGCATCTCACTATTAACTAAAACCAGACTCAATAGCAGAGATGCCGCATATGAAGATTATTATCCAGTCACTTACAGTATGAAGATCATTTCAGCAAGGCAGTGTACTAGGTTTTGGAAGACAGCTTATACTATACTATATATGTATTACAGGAGCCTGTTGTTTCTAGACCCCACTGTCTTGCACCAAACGATCATAATTTACTTTCAGCTGGATGCCGGTGGTCAGATGCTATTATAGGAACAGGCAGTGTGAGATATTGGATATAACTCACATCAAAGGTGAGAGAGAGACAGACGAACGCGAGTGTGTCCCTGATAACAGCACCAAGGGCAGACTGACCTTATCAGCATTCATTCATCACACTGATGCACATGCAACCTGACAGCAGCACTACGGGCCTCGTGTGCCTCCGTCTGAGTGTTTGTCACATCTATACTTTCAGTGTACACTTTATGAACCATAAAGTCGAGCTGGAGAAGTTTCCCAAGCCTATGCTTTCACTTATGCCACCTGATTATATGGTTCATATGTGAAGTGTAAATCTGGCTCACCACATAAAACATATCATGACACTGAAGGGAATTCCCATATTATGAATTCCTCCAGTATTTATAAACATAAAGTTGCATATATAAACAAATGCCTCCTGATGGCTAGCCACTAACCAACTGAAATATAAATAAAGCACATTTTGTCAGCGCTCTTCTGTCCTTTAAATGAACCAGACCTCATAAGCTTCTATACGGCTGTGTGTAGGACAAGCATGATTTTGCCAAATAGGAGATGTTCCTGAATCGACATCCTTGATTCAAAATTACCATCAAACAATATGATTTTAAGGGTTAGATTTGTGGCTTTATTAATTCATACTGATTTTGTGCCAGTGGTCCTTAACTAATGATTTATATAATACAAAAGAAGCATTCAAATAAGCTAAAGCAGATAAAAATCGAAATATATAAATAAAATTAGGTGAATAACAAATGTTTATTTATTTTTTCGTCCCTCAGCCTTGGAAAGCCTGGATATAAAATGTTATTGGCATTTTTTATATAGAAAATAATGATTATAATGCTTTCTAATTATTGTAATACTTCCATATTTAGTTTTTATTGTTGTATTTTCAAGTAAAATATTTTTCTTTGTAATTTTTATTAGTTTAAACTAAATGAAAAATTTGGCAACTAGTAGATACAAAAACATTACATTTTTAAAAAAATATATTTTAATTTAATTGTATTGTTTTGCTTAAAGGTTTAGTTAATTATAATAAGTGATTATGAGTGCAATATTATTTAAAGATTCATAAACCTATTAGCAAACACGGTGGAGGGTTTATACAAAGTTTAATGGTATTTAATGCTTGGGCTGATGTATGGCTCTTGCCATGACTTCTACTCTACATGAGTGTTAAATGGGAATAGTCTTACCCGTGTCAACTTGTTTGGCGAATCCTTGCCTCTTTCCTTCAAAGAGTTGAGGATCTTGGTGGAAGGGACGTGCCACTTCGCCTCTGTGAAGAAACAGACTGTCTCTGTTTCATTGTTTTATAATTATTCATGTCATTTATTCCTGTGATTTCAAAGCTGAATTTCCAGCATATTTACTGCAGTCTTCAGTGTCACATGATTCTTCAGAAATCATTCTAATATGCTGCTTTGCTGCTCAAGAAACATTTATTATTATTATTATTATTATTATTATGTTGAAAACAGCAAACAAATAGAATTTTTTCAGGATTCTCTGATGAACAGAAAGTTCAAAAGAACAGCATTTATCTGAAATATAAATCTTTTGTAACATTATAAATGTCTTTATCATCAAATATTTTATAACGACTCCAAGCTCAGTTTATAATGTTACAAAAAATTTCTATTCCAAATAAATATTGATCTTTGGATCTTTCTTTTTTACCAAAGAATCCTGATTAAAATATACTCAAAATAATAATAACAATTAATCTTTTTTAAGTGGCAAATCAGTATATTAGAATGATTTCTGAAGATCATGTGACACTGAAGACTGGAGTTATGATGCTGAAAATACAACTTTGATCAGAGGAATAAATTATAATTTAACAAATATTCACATAGAAAGCAGTATTTTATATAATAAAAATATTTGAATTTTAAATCATTAAAAATCTACTTTTGACTGGTAGTGTACAAATATAATACTCTATTCTAAAAATCAGACTGACTATAATAACTAGGGCTGCATGAGAAAATATGCAGTTTGAAGTATATTTTCAGTCCAGTAGCTAATGTCTACCTGACCTTCACCGGTGGGAAAGATCAGTGTAAATGTGTGAATGGCACCTGCAGAGCGTGTCCTCTCGAGAGTCGGCTCTCTCTCCCTCAGCATCTCCCCGTCTCCCAGCATGCCCTGGGCTTCAGCCGAGCGCTCGTGTAGCACAGGAGACTGACTCCTGCGGACGAGACCGGTGATTGTTCAGACTCAAGGGGTCGACCACAATGACTCCAATCAGACTTTTCTTTACCGTCAGTCTTGATTGGATTGATTATGAGAATTAAGAAACATTGGAGATGAATCAAAATTCAACAAAGTCTGGTAATAAAATGCATGAAGGAAGGAAGGTTTTGTCAATACTGGACAAAACGTGTGAAATTAATGTTTAGGGCTGACTTTAAATTGAGGACTAATCACTTTTAATAAATTACTAAATTACCAGTTAGTTTGTCTGGACATTAATCAGGATTCTTATGAATTAATTTCTAAAAACCCAAATCAATCTATGTCAGATATGAATTGAACCAATATAAAAATTATCAGTATAATTTTAATAATTTACTGATTTATATTAATTGAGCTTTTCATTGGATAAATTTTCATTAATGCTAAATTAAACTATGATAAATAAACTTGACAAATTACTAAATACTAAAAAATATTTGCTAATAAAAATTATCAATATAATATTATTAATTATTTGTGACCCATTTGTAGCAATAGCCAAAAAAAAACATTTAATGGGTCGAAATGATTGATTTTTCTTTTATGCCAAAAATCATCAAAGTAGATATCATGTTCATGGAGATATTTTGTAAATTTCTTACCGTAAATATATCAAAACTTAATTTTTGATTAGTGATATGCTTTGCTAAGAAATCATTTGGACAACTTAGGATAGGATATTTTCTTAATATTTAGATTTTTTTGCCCCTTCAGATTCCAGATTTTCAAATAGTTGTATCTCGACCAAATATTGTCCTCCTAACAAACCATACATCAATGGAAAGCTTATTTATTCAATTATCAGATGATGTATAATCCACTTAAGACTGGTTTTGTGGTCCAGGATCACATACCTCTCTCTCTCTCTCTCTCTCTCCAATAACACACATACACACACACACACACACACACACACACACACACACATATATATATACATATATATATTATATATATATATATATAAATGTTATGGAATGATTCTCTGTGAGTGTGTTACCCGTCGTATCCTGGCTGTTGGTTCCAGCTGGCGCTTGCGCAGGGTCCCGGGTCGCTGGAGGACGACTGGTTACTGGGTGAGCTGCGGTAGTGTTGGGACGCGTCTCCTTTACTGCAGGACGAGATCAGAGGCTTCTCAACATCCTGAACGCTCCTGCAGCGAGAGAAACAGACAGAGCAGATGGCTTTCCATTCAGATCCAGAGGAGTGTGACAACAGCAGAGATTTCAGCGTAACGTACGAACCATGGATCAGAGAGAGTCAAGAGAGCAGCATCAGATGACGATCTCATTGCTAGTTTTAATTGATCTTAGTGCTGTGTTTGACACCATAGATCATGACATACTCATAGATCGATTACAAACCTATACAGGTGTTCAAGGGCAGGCTCTAAGATGGTTTAGATCCTACCTGTCCTATCACTAGCATTTTGTTTATTTCAAAATGGGGAGTCATCTAATTTATCACCAGTAAAATATGGAGTGCCACAAGGATCCGTCCTAGGTCCCCTTCTATTTTCAGTATACATGTTGCCCCTTGGTAATATTATTAGAAAAAAAGGGATTAGTTTCCACTGTTATGCTGATGATACTCAGCTATATATCTCAACGAGACCAGATGAAACTTCCCAATTATCTAAGCTAACAGAGTGTGTTAAAAATGTAAAAGATTGGATGACCAATAATTTTCTCTTATTAATTTCGGATAAGACAGTACACAGTAGACTACAGTGTGCAACTAGATTGATGTACTGTTACTTTCTCTACAGTCAAAAATCTGGGTGTTATATTAGACAGCAACTTGTCTTTTGAAAATCATATTTCCCATGTTACAAAAACTGCATTCTTCCATCTTAGAAACCAAGCTACGAAACATGTTACCTGTTTCTGATGCAGAAAAGCTAGTTCATGCATTTATGACCTCTAGACTGGACTATTGTAATGCACTTCTAGGTGGTTGTCCTGCTTCTTCAATAAACAAGCTACAAGTAGTCCAAAATGCAGCAGCTAGAGTCCTTACCAGGTCAAGAAAATATGATCATATTACCCCAATTTTACAGTCTCTGCACTGGCTACCTATTAAGTTCCGTATCAGTTACAAATTATCATTACTTACCTATAAGGCCCTAAATGGTTTAGCTCCTGCGTACCTAACTAGCTTTCTACCACGCTACAACCCATCACGCTCCCTAAGGTCACAAAACGCTGGACTTTTGGTAGTTCCTAGGATAGCAAAGTCCACTAAAGGAGGTAGACATTTTCGCATTTGGCTCCCAAACTCTGGAATAGTCTTCCTGATAATGTTCGGGGTTCAGACACTGTCTCTGTTTAAATCCAGATTAAAAACACATCTCTTTCGCCAAGCATTCAAATAATGCATCTCATAATATGTGACTGCAGTTGTCTCAAATGCGCATTCTTATTCTTTAGTTTGGGTTAAACTCATAAATTTGACTTTGTTGGAACAGCAGCTATGCTAATGATGTCTCTGTTTGTTTCTCTGTTTTGCGTAACTAGGATTTACACAAGCTCCAGTCTGGATCCAGAACACCTGAGAAGAGATGATGCTGACCCCTCAAAGGACCCCACATGATGCTAACCCTGAATCAACAAACAGAACTAACAAATATTGCTGCAAGTGTGATTGCATCATATAATAATTGCTTCATATAATAATTGTTCATCGTCTGGCTGACTACATCTTGTATTAATTTTTCTGAAAATTCCTGTCATACGTGCACAATCTGACAGTCACCACTTATAAGCTACTACAACTAAATATTGTAGAAACTTAATTTTCTGTAAAGTTGCTTTGCAATGATTTGTATCGTAAAAAGCTCTATACAAATAAACTTGAATTGAATTGATGACATCTAAACCAGAAGAGCTTGAAGAGCAGGAGAGTTCATGCTACATTAACCATTACTTTGTCTACCATGACATTATCATCAATGCTGAGAAAAAAGAAATCATGAAATAAAATAAAGCACATTTGTGCAAAGAGCCATGGATAATTAGGCAACACACGGTCCCATAATTATTGTAACCAATCAATAGAAATAATAATAATACTTTTTTTTTTTCAATATTGTATTTTTAAATGCAGCTCCTCAAGCTGCTTAACAAAGAAACAAGCAATATAATAATAATAATAAATGATAAAATAAATAATAAATTAAATAAATAAAATGAATGAAAATACAAATAAAAAATATGATTAAAACTACAATTATTCATATTATTATTACTTTTATTATTGTTATTATTATTATTTAATGTTATTGGTTAATTCATTAATTTAATTAAATAATTTATTGACTAATAATTGAATAATTAATGACTAATTCAGATACTGAATAATATTTGATCATAATTATCATATCTAATTTTATAAATTTATTTATATTAATTAAATGATTAATTAGGTCAGTAGTCAATTAAATTAAATTAAACTAAACAAATAAACAAGTATTATAAATAAATACTCAAAATATTTGATAATTATTTATTATCAAAAAACTTATACTGACTAATATGATAAAAATTATCAATACGACTTTATTAATATTAACATTTTACTTTATTAATATTAAAATTAACTTTATTAATTGACTGATTTATATTAATTGAATTATTAATTGGACCAATACATTATTATTAAATAAAATTAGAATATATAAATTAAATAAATAATGAATAATGAATAATATTTTAGAATAACTGTCAATATTATTTTATTAATACATTTGACTGATTGATCTATATTAATTTATTGAATTATTAATTGGACCAATACATCAATGCTAAATTAAATCACAATAAACTTAACATGACTTAAATATGAATAAAATAAAAAGATATGATCATAAAAATGAACAATATAATCTTTTTAATAACTTTAGCGTGACTTCAAAAACAGTTTAAACATTATTGAAACCTAGTTTTCTGTTAAATATGTTATTGCAATTAACTCTTTCCTGCATTTATTTGACGTGTGGGCAAACCTGCATCTGGGTTTTCCATGCATTCAGAAGATGTGCACAGTATGCATACTACAAATATATTAAGTATTATAGTAATATGTTATTCTGAACATAAGGGCATTCCTCACTGACTGCAAGCTATCCACACTTCACACATCGCCTCAATAAAAGCACCAGTCATAAAACAAAAGCATCTGATCCTGAACATGCAAGAAGTCCTTTAACGGCTGTAAATATCTTACATTCATGCATTTATGTATTTACAAGATGCTTTTATCCAAAGTGACTTTTCATTGCATTCAAGGTACACATTATATGACTTTGTGCATGAAAACGTGATAGTTAGTATAAGTGCATCACTAATAAGAGAGTCCAGTGGTGTGGCATTACTGAAGCGTGACACAGCTCTCTCCACATGCGGTCTCATAGAGGAGCCGGGAAAGGTCATCAACGCCGCGAGGGGTTTCCAAGTAAGAACAAATGACCACATTATAACAAACACTGTTTGAAAGGCATATCGCCTGCATACCAAATACAGGAAGCTGAATTCATGATGATCTGTGTCTGCAGATACAACACAACACTTTCCACCAGCGAGTAAATTATTGGTGCACGCAGAAACTGTTTGCAAAACTTTTTTTTTTTGCAATTTACACATCTTTGAATACATTTTCCCTTTATGTTAATCAGGTTTGTGCAATGCAAAAAAAAAAACAAACAAACGTATTTTTCAGTTTAAATCCTTAAAATAATATATATATATATATATTCAAGAAGCAATTCTGCACACAATTTTAAGATATTTTCTAAAGGCATCTCAATTTCGAGAAATTGTCTCTTTTGACTGGTTTTGTGTTCCAGTCTTACAAATAATTTTTCGTGCATGCTAACACCCAGAGCTCTGCCTCGTTCATGAGATCTGAATGCATCTGCTTCATTCACAGTTACATTTAGAAAAACACCTTTGGAAAGACACGCGAAAGCATGCATCTCAAACTGAAGTGATACCTGGGTCCATCCGGTAGCTTCCTGTCGAAAGAGGTGCTGCGTGGGATGGCGGTCTGAGCGTGCTGGATGATCTGCTGGCACGGCATGCGATCGGGAAGAGGCTGGCCGCTGGTGGGCACACGGTGCCACGTGGTGTTTCTCTTAAAGGGCGTCTTGTACTCGCAGGGCGTTCCTTCACTGTCCAGCTTATACTCCACCATAGGGATGCGGTAGAGCTCTGAACATCCCCTGAGACAGAGAGCAGAACTGACATCAACAGACATTTAGAAGATGCTTTTCTCTCTCTCTCTCTCTCTCTATATATATATATATATATATATATATATATATATATATATACATACATACATATTTGGAGGGGGGGGGGGGTTATATACATATGAATCACAATAAAAACATCACAATGATGCACATCACTCCAGTTTGCATGTTTGAAAGAAACAAATCCATCATTAAGAAGCTTTAACTTAACTTTAACCATCATTTCAATTTAAAATATCAGTCCATAATCCATAGTAAGGCTTCCTCCAGCGAAAAAGTCATTCTCCTGTTGTCTCTCACATCATAATCTAGTCAGATATTAGTGGTTTTGAACTTGTAAAGCGTGCTTGATCTGTGCAGATTTCTCTCCTGAGTCAGACAAGAACACTTTTTCACTAGAAGAAGAGTTATTATGAACTCATATTTTAGATAAAAATGTCTTCACAATAGGTTTGTTTCTTACAAACACACAGCTTTTCTTTTTACAAGTCATTAAATGATGGACTGGAGTGGTGTGGATTTTTGTGATGTTTTTATCAGCTGTTTGGACTCTAATTCTGACGGCACCCATTCACTGCAGAGCATCCACTGATGAGACACTGATGCAATGCTACATTTCTCCAAACCTGATGAACAAAACAAACACATCCTGATCTTGGATGGACTGCAATCCATTTACGATGCATCAAATCTACATTTCTTCTTGTTTTTCACTTTTAAATGCATGGGTTAAAAAACCTAAGACTATGTCTTAAGAACTATCTACCTTTTTATTTAACTGACTTTAAGAAGTTATGACCAGTTTTGCAGAAAGAAAAAAAAAACAGTAGTCTGAGCAGTTTATGCAACCAGCACCTGAGCTTTAAAAACTGAACCACATACAACCATATACAGATCATATGTTTTTGTGGCGATACAAGCAAGCAAGAAGTTGAGATTTGCTGTAGAAGTATATTTACATGTTCTGTACAGGTTTAAAAAACACGAAGTGAATGTCACTGGAAGTTACTCCCACTCTTCGTCTAAAAATAAGGTGGATACGAGTGCTAGAAGGGAACTAGAAGACACAGAAATGGAGAAGCTGTTTGAGGTGTGTTTTGGGGTTGAAAGAAAAGAGCCCGAGGGTTATGAAAACAGTCTGCTCTACAAAAAGAAAAAAACTTCTTCAATACAACTCTGGAGCTATTGTCTGCATGAAGCTCTTGAGGTGAAGGGTTAACGTTCTCCTCTTCTATTTGCATAAGCAGCCCACAGGCTCGTATCAATTAGATGCAGAAGACAGTCTCAAAAATCAGACAATGTGATCTCTGCATCGGCTGAAATGTGTTATAAATTGAGCTGCATTCATCAGCTACTTCCCCATTGCCCTCTGGATTGCCCTCACGAGGCCAGAGACACTAGACGCTACACTACACTTTCTGGCAGGATCTCTCGGCAAGAGCAACGGCAATGCAAAGCATCCTCCAAAGGGATTTCTTTTACCCAGAAATCCTGCTGGAATACATTTAAGAAAAAGATCAGGAATAAATGAAAAGTCTGTCATCATTTACTCAACCACATGTCGCTCAGATTCTGTATGACTCTCTTCTATGAAAAACAAATAAGATATTTTATAATGAGGTTTTTGATCTCCGAAAATGCAAAATAAAAGAGGGGGAAAAAGTGAAAATGAGGAAATTTATATATATAAAATTATATGCAGTTATTTTTTGAAAGAACTGCACGTATTGTTATAAGTTAAATATCACTAAAAATAAAAATAAAACCATTAAAAATTAATTGTTACTTGAAATATATAACATTTAACTTTATTTCAGTTAGTTGCAAAGGCAACATTACTCATTTTCATCTAGTTTAAGTAAAATAATTACAACTTAAACTGAAATAATTTCAATAATGTAGTTGTAAAAACTAATAAAAATACAACAAAATTACTAAAAACAGAAGATATAAAAAATTAAAACAAAATCAAAATGTCACTAAAAACTATAATAGTATCTCGTTGCTAAAATAACACTGCTTTAATGTCATGTTTAAAAAAATTATTGAATTTACTGAAATATAACTAACCCCATATTATAAAAATTATATATTTCCTCCAAAGTTTTATTTATAAAACTTTCATTTTTATAATATGTCATATGTATATTATATATATTTATTTATTATGTGTATTTTTTTTGTAATACTAAGTATATATAATTTTTATATTTTTTTTATATAATATATAACACTATTATTAGATTACAGTATTTAAATTATATTAATTTCAAGCACAGAGAAGTCACATGAAAACTTTTTGTGATGAACAGACCAGAATGTAAGTCATTTAAAGTACTTTTTTTCTTGGTGTTGAATGCAGTGGTGTGTTGAGGTGACTGATTTGAAAGGCTCTTTAGTTCTGGGACTCAAATGACTCTTAAGTGTTTATCAATGAGGAGAAATCAAGGAAAATGCACATGCAAATGCATGCAGACGTGCTGTTGAAACATAGCCGCAGCTAACAGCATTGGCTCATGTGTTTGAAAAGTCAGTCAGCATCAATGCATTTACAGTACATCACTCACAGACGCAACATAATGAGAACCAGTTGAAAAGAAACGCAAACTACTGAACTGCAACTAATGTGTGTATTTTTCCACACTTTTATGTTGTACTTCTACTATTTACTTCAACTCCCACACAGAACAAAACATTCACATTTTCCACATCAAAACCTGGAACCTCTGACCTGCGCTGACATGTGAAGAATAATCTACAGCGTGTGAATGTGCCGAGAAACATGAACCCAATTGCATTTTGGTGGAAGCTCTTACAGATTCAGAATGTTGTGTTAGAAACACACTTGATCCCACACGTCGAACCAAGAGTTATTCCTAACGTTAGCGTTTTTAGCCAAGAAAAAGCATGTTAAGCAAACTTTGAGGGCCAGTTTTCTTCAGAGAGCTCATGCATTACGGGAGCGTTCGCACCGCTGCTCTGATTTATAGAGTGATGTTTTCCAATGCGGCCCGCCAAGATCAATCCTCTCACACTACCGCCGTTATAATGGAAAACATGAGTGTGGGATGTAAAGGTAAGATACCAATGAGCCTGCAAAATGCATTAATGATCAGTACTGACACTACTGACAGTATTGACATTATATAGCTTGTGAAACACCATATGGAAAAATTAGCTATATGGGCAACACAAGGCCAAATCGAACATGCAACATTTCCTGATCCTGAAAAAATTGCATTAGATATTCAAATTAAAGTATTAATGTATTTTATCAAATTAACAAAAATAATATATATATATATATATATATATAAATTGTTTAATAATATATAATTTAATCTAATAATATCTAAATAAAAATGTATTATATATATATACTATATCTACTATAATTATGATTTGTTTATTATAACTATTATTACATTATTATAAATTTATTTTAACTATAATAATTAATGCAATAATAATAAAAAAAAATTATAAAAAGTAGAAAGTAAAAAAAATCTAAAATGAAAATGTAAATATATAAATTTATGATCATACTGTATGCATTAAATATTTGGGGTCGGTAAGATTTACATTTTTTTTAAAAATTTTTAGAAATCAATTTATTCAGCAAAGATAAAATTGATCAAAAGTAAATTGATCAAAAGTTGACCGTATAGGCATTTATAATGATACTAAATATTTCAAATTAAATTTTTGAACTTTCTACTGATCAAAGAATCCTGAAAATTAAAATGCATTACAGTTTCCACAAAAGAAATTAGCACAACTGTTTCCAACATTGATAATAATCAGAAATGTTTCTTGAGCAGCAAATCACTATATTAGAATGATTTCAGAAGACTGGAGCAACGATGCTGAAAATTCAGATTTGATCACAGAAATAAATGACATTTTACAATATATTCAAATAAAATACAGCTATTTTGAATTGTAATAATATTTCACAATTTTACAGTTTTTACTGCATATTTGATGAAATAAATTAAGCCTTGATGAGCAGAAGACACTTCTTTCAAAAACATAAAAAAATAGTACCAAGCCTAAACTTTTGATGGTAGTGTATATAATCAAATTCCATCAGTGTAACATCACAGTGCTTCTTTGTATGGCTGGGAAATCAAACCTCCCTCAGCAAAAAAAAAAAGGACTTTCCCATCTAATACACTGTTTTTACATCCCCTCTTATTTTAAAGAGCTCATAGATGTCTTTTTATGGTTGTGCAGAATCCAGTCTGAGCTGGTGAAATACAGCTCTAATATTATCCTAACCCAGAAAATCTATTTCTTTACACTCAAGCAGCAGGATGTGGCCATAACCCCGCCGTCCTCAAGCTTCTCCATCATTTCTATATGAATCTTTAAACATGCCGCCCATATATCACACTAATGAGGGAAAAAGAGAAACATTTCAGATGTGTCTACACTTAAAATGACTCACTCACAGATTGAAAATGCAAACAGCGGGTAAATATTTGGTTTTCAGACTAATCAGCGAGTGTTTGTAATCTTACCAAGCTCTGCGCCTCGACGTCTGTCCTGAAACATGAGACTCGGATGTATATGAGAATCTGGCCGTTTATACTGCGAGTCTTTCCTTAAAGTTCACGTTTATCTGCGTGTGAAGTCCATACATGCTGGACGCTGTGATGAAATCTGGAGTTCAGGCAATTCTAGAAATATTCTGTGGTTGTTTAACTGCACTTCACTTACAATTACATTTACAGTGATGCATTTGCCAGATGTTTTTATTCAAAGCATCTTGCATATATATATATATGCATTGAAAGTACATGCATTTAATTAGTTCTTGCATTCCCTGAAAATCAAACCCATGACCTTGTGTTTTAAAAAGCAAATGTGCTACAGTAAATCTTTGTTTTAGTGCCTCCCAATCACACATTTAAAGGAATAGTTCACCAAGAAATTAATACTTGCTGAACATTTACTCACTATCAGGCCATCCAAGATGTGGATGAGTTTGTTTGTTCATTAAATTTGGAGAAATGTAGCATTACATCACTTGCTCAGCAATGGATATGAATGGGTGCCGTCAGAATGAGAGTCCAAACAGCTGATTAAAACATCAGAATAATCCACACAACTCCAGTTCATCAGTTAACATCTGGATAAGACAAAAGCTAACAGCTGGTAAAAACAGTCTTGTGAAGCCAAAAGCTGCGTGTTTGAAAGAAACAAGTCCATCATCAGGGCTTTTTAACTTTAAACCTTCACTTCTGGTCAAAATACAAGTCCATAATCCATAATAACGCTTCCTGCTGTCCAAAAGTGCATCTCCTGTTGCCGTCTCAAATCAAAATCCTCCCATATATTTGTTTAGAGCTGTTTTGGCTCATAAACGGTGCTTGATCTGTGGAGATTTCTCTCCTGATTTATATCTGAAGACTTCACTGGAGGAAGCGTTATTATGGATTATGCACTCATATTTTAGCAAGAAACAATGGTTTGAAGTTAAAAAAGCCGCAATGATAGATTTGTTTCTTTCAATCATGCAGCTTTTGGCTTCACAAGACATTAACTGCTGGACTGAAGTGGTGTGGATTACTTGTGGATTATTGTGATGTGTTTATCAGCTGTTTGGACTCTCATTCTGACGGCACCCATTCACTGCAGAGCATCCACTGCTGAACAAGTGATGCAATGCTACATTTCTACAAATTTGATGAAGAAATAATCTCATCTACATCTAGGTTGGCCTGATAGTGAGTAAATGTTAAGCAATTATTAATTTCTTGGTGAACTACTCCTTTAAAAACTATTAAATCACTCCGCACTTTTACTCTCCTGATATTTCTGATGCACAGATTCTGTTGCCAGGATTAAAATTTCTAATGTTGGCGTCCCACATTGCTTTCAGCAGACCATACAGAAAAACAACAACAAGTCATCACCTAGCAACCACTCGGAACCACACATCAACATTCTAAAATCAGTCAGAACCTTAGCAACAGCACAGTGACACCCTGACAACCACCTGACTGCACTGACACACAGAAGTAGCTACTTTTACTCACTCAGAAAATTTACAAATACAGTTATCCATTATGGTTTATAAGTCAATTGAGAGTTACTCATAGATCATTCTTAATTGGTTTAAATGACAACTATTTGAACATACAGGACCCTTGATGGTGAGTCATCATAACATTGAGATGCTCTGCTCTGGAAACATGCTTCTGTGTATGATAACAGATGATCTCGTACTGTATGATCACAGATCACTGTAAGAGGATTTGCTGACCTGTTGCATTGACAGAGCGATGTTTGGATACGATCAGCATGTGTTCACTTCTGATATGAATATACTAAAGGCACAAATACAGGGACGACAGAACAAACCTCCAGATTTACGCATGTTTGTGAGTGTTCAGAATGGGGTTCAAATTGTTTAATTAACCTAATTAGCCTCAGTTAAATAATTAACAGAAAGAGCAAATAAATAAACCATTCAGTTTTTTTTATGTGTGAAAAGCCAAAATAAAATATAAAATAATATGATAATTTCTTTAGGAAATCTGATCAAACATCACACTAATTGGAATGGTAAGATTCTAATCCCGAAGAAAGAGATAGCACATGTATATATATTTCTTTATATATAATAATAATAATAATAATAAATGCACATAAATAATAATAATGATAATGAAATAAATTATGTATTATTATTCAGAATATATTTAATAATAAAATATATAAATATATAGCAAAAATCAAGATTATTATTATTACAATAACTGCAATCTTAATAATTTATTCTAATAATATAAAAGTAAATGTAATTAAATATATCATTAAAATTAAATATTATTATTATTAAAGAGCTTCCTAGTGCAGACGGTCCATTCACAGCAAACCAGCTCCAGAGTGGCATCACGCTAACAACACCAACACGTGCACGCAGTGTAGTGCAGTGTAGTTTCAACAGCTTATAGGAGTGAGATCTCAAAACTCGGACTTCATATCCCATCCAACACAATAAATCATGTGAGTACGGCTGAAAAACTGCAGAAAACCTGCTATTAACTTCCATCGTGGGGGATTTATTAAGCTAAAGTAGTGACTTTCATACAGAACTATGAGTTAATAGTGAATATTTAACATCTTCGGTCATGGCTAAAAGAATAGAAAGAATAGAATAGAATAGAATAGAATAGAATAGAATAGAATAGAATAGAACAGAACAGAAAAGAAACATATATTGAATAATATATTGAACATATATTGAATAAAGCCCTAACTTTAAGTATTACATGTAAAAAAAATAAAAATAAAAATAAAAAATAAATAAATAAATATACACAAAATAATGAAAAATAATATAATATAATATAATATAATATAATATAATATAATATAATATAATATAATATAATATAATATAATATAATATAATATAATATAATATAATATAATATAATATAATATAATATAATATCCGAGCAGCCAAGTCCTTCTTCAAGAATAGGTTAAAAACACATCTCTTCCATCATTAATTGAACCTCTAACTCTAGAACTCTCTATTCTAATTATATTTAAAAAAAAAAAAAAAAAAAAAAAAAAGTCCCTTTTAGACTTGCACTCTATTCATTTGCTGCTTGTTTTTCTAAAGAAAAAAAAGCACTAGCTTTCTAAACTTTTTGCATTCTATCAGTTTTCTTTTCATTTATTATCACAATTAACAAAAGCAAAAAGAACTCTCACACTAGCTTGCTCTATTCTTTTTCTATTCTATCCGTTTCCTTTCTATTTATGATATTATAAAAAAAACACTTGTTATGTGTTCTGGATTTAAGCGGAGACTTGTTATAGTATAGCATTGCTCTTTTGTTGATTGTAATCGCTTCCATTTCTCATTTGTAAGTCGCTTTGGATAAAAGCATCTGCTAAATGACTAAAATGTAAATGTAATATTTTAGAGATCTAGCTTTAAAGGAAAACAACAAGTGGTATGGATGTTAATAGCAGATGGACAGAACAGATCACTGATACCTTCTGGGAGCTCCGTCTTCATACGGCTGGATAATGACCACCTTGACGGAGATGGAGGTGCGCAGAAGGTCGATCATCTGCTCGTGGGTCAGTGTGGCCACCGCCACCTTACAGATCTCCACCAGCCGACTGCCCTGACGCAAACCGGCCTTCCAGGCGTATCCGAACGGCTCCACGTCGGCCACGATGCCCTCGAAGTTGACGTGGAAGCCCAGCTGACCAAGACCGTTCCTGCGCAAGGTCATTTCTGTGGTCTCACAGCCACGCGTGACCATCTGGAGCAAGACAGAGAGACCGAGAGAGAAATCAACCTCAGTCTAGCATCACATGACTTCAGAAAATCATAACTATTTCCATTGCACTTTTTTTCCCGTTTTTGAGCTTGAAGGATGGACATGAAACAGCACGGATATTCTTTACACCTGGGTTTGGAAACATGACGATAGGTAAATAATGGCAGAATTATTTCCAGATGAACTGTTCCTTTAAGTAGCTCCCACGTGACAGTAACAGGAAGATGAGCCAAAAAAAAGCGATAAACCCAACATTTTTTACAAAGGAAAAAGCTGATCTGGCAGATGCAACCAATCAGTGAAGAGAAAGAAACATTACAGCATTGATTCTGATGGTAAAAGCAGAAAATATTTACCATAAAAGATCAAGAAAGCAATGCTTAATACTTTTGCATTAGATCAAATTAATATAATATAATAATATATATTATAATATAATATAATATAATATAATATAATATAATATAATATAATATAATATAATATAATATAATATAATATAATATAATGTAATTTGTTATTGAACAAATCCCCCTCTCTTAGGAAATAAGCATAAAAAAGAAAACATATTATTTCATTTCAATTTTTTTACGTTAAAAAATGTATTAAAGTGTAACATTTAAAATTAAATATTAATATAAGATAATGTAACAATATAAAATAATATTAATAAAATGCAATATAATACTTCAATTAATACTGATATTCTTTTGCATTAGATCTAATTAAAATAAAACAGAAGTATTAAGCAAACCCCTTTCCCTAATATATATATATATATATATATAATATAGTATAATCATACTCTAGATTTAATACTGTCACATGGAATTGATGTTGATGGTGTTGAAATTATTCAGCCAAGTGATGATATCTCAGATCATTATTTAGTTCTTTGCAAAATTCATATAGCCAAAATTGTAAATTCTACTTCTTGTTACAAGTATGGAAGAACCATCACTTCTAACACAAAAGACTGCTTTTTAAGTTATCTTCCTGATGTATCCAAATTCCTTAGCATATCCAAAACCTCAGAACAACTTGATGATGTAACAGAAACTATGGACTCTCTCTTTTCTAGCACTTTAAATAAAGTTGCTCCTTTACGCTTAAGGAAGGTTAAGGAAAACAGTTTGACACCATGGTATAATGAGCATACTCGCACCCTAAAGAGAGCAGCCCGAAAAATGGAGCGCAGCTGGAGGAAAACAAAACTAGAGGTATTTCGTATTGCTTGGCGGGAAAGTAACATATTCTACAGAGAAGCATTAAAAACTGCTAGATCCGATTACTTTTCTTCTCTTTTAGAAGAAAACAAACATAACCCCAGGTATTTATTCAATACAGTGGCTAAATTAACGAAAAATAAAGCCTCAACAAGTGTTGACATTTCCCAACACCACAGCAGTAATGAGTTTATGAACTACTTTACTTCTAAAATCGATACTATTAGAGATAAAATTGCAACCATTCAGCCGTCAGCTACAGTATCGCATCAGACAGTGCACTATAGACCACCTGAGGAACAGTTCCACTCATTCTCTACCATAGGAGAGGAAGAATTGTATGTTAGACCCTATACCATCTAAGCTCCTGAAAGAGGTGCTTCCAGAAGTCATAGATCCTCTTCTGACTATTATTAATTCCTCATTGTCATTAGGACATGTCCCCAAAACCTTCAAACTGGCTGTTATTAAGCCTCTCATCAAAAAACCACAACTTGACCCCAAAGAACTAGTTAATTAAAGACCAATCTCGAATCTCCCTTTTCTGTCCAAGATACTAGAAAAGGTGGTATCCACACAATTAAATTCCTTCTTAGAGAAAAATGGTATATGTGAGGATTTCCAGTCAGGATTTAGACCGTATCATAGTACTGAGACTGCTCTTCTTAGAGTTACAAATGATCTGCTCTTATCATCTGATCGTGGGTGTATCTCTCTATTAGTTTTATTTGATCTTAGTGCTGCGTTTGACACAATTGACCACAACATTCTTTTGCATAGACTTGAACACTTTGTTGGCATCAGTGGAAGTGCATTAGCATGGTTTAAATCGTACTTATATGACCGCCATCAGTTCGTAGCAGTGAATGAAGATGTATCCTATCGATCACAAGTGCAGTATGGAGTACCTCAAGGCTCAGTACTAGGGCCGCTACTCTTCACGCTTTATATGTTACCCTTGGGAGATATCATCAGGAAACATGGTGTTAGCTTTCACTGTTATGCTGATGATACTCAGCTCTATATTTCTTCGCAGCCCGGTGAAACACACCAATTTGAAAAACTAATGGATTGCATAGTCGATATAAAAAACTGGATGACGAGTAATTACTTACTGCTAAATTCTGAAAAAACAGAGGTGTTAATTATAGGACCTAAAAACTCTGCTTGTAATAACCTAGAACACTGTCTAAGACTTGATGGTTGCTCTGTCAATTCTTCGTCATCAGTTAGGAACCTAGGTGTGCTACTTGATCGCAATCTTTCCTTAGAAAGCCACGTTTCTAGCATTTGTAAAACTGCATTTTTCCATCTCAAAAATATATCTAAATTACGGCCTATGCTCTCAATGTCAAATGCAGAAATGTTAATCCATGCATTTATGACCTCAAGGTTAGATTATTGTAATGCTTTATTGGGTGGTTGTTCTGCACGCTTAGTAAACAAACTACAGCTAGTCCAAAATGCAGCAGCAAGAGTTCTTACTAGAACCAGGAAGTATGACCATATTAGCCCGGTCCTGTCAACACTGCACTGGCTCCCTATCAAGCATCGCATAGATTTTAAAATATTGCTTATTACTTTTAAAGCCCTGAATGGTTTAGCACCTCAGTATTTGAATGAGCTCCTTTTACATTATAATCCTCTACGTCCGCTACGTTCTCAAAACTCAGGCAATTTGATAATACCTAGAATATCAAAATCAACTGCAGGCGGCAGATCCTTTTCCTATTTGGCGCCCAAACTCTGGAATAACCTACCTAACATTGTTCGGGAGGCAGACACACTCTTGCAGTTTAAATCTAGATTAAAGACCCATCTCTTTAACCTGGCATACACATAACATACTAATATGCTTTTATTATCCAAATCCGTTAAAGGATTTTTAGGCTGCATTAATTAGGTAAACCGGAACCGGAAACACTTCCCATAACAACCTATGTACTTGCTACATCATTAGAAGAATGGCATCTATGCTAATATTTGTCTGTTTCTCTCTTGTTCCAAGGTCACCGTGGCCACCAGATCCAGTCTGTGTCCAGATCATAGGGTCACTGCAGTCACCCGGATCCAGTACGTATCCAGACCAGATGCTGGATCAGCACCTAGAAAGGACCTCTACATTCCTGAAAGACAGCGGAGACCAGGACAACTAGAGCCCCAGATACAGATCCCCTGTAAAGACCTTGTCTCAGAGGACCACCAGGACAAGACCACAGGAAACAGATGATTCTTCTGCACAATCTGACTTTGCTGCAGCCTGGAATTGAACTACTGGTTTCGTCTGGTCAGAGGAGAACTGGCCCCCCAACTGAGCCTGGTTTCTCCCAAGGTTTTTTTCTCCATTCTGTCACCGATGGAGTTTCGGTTCCTTGCCGCTGTCGCCTCTGGCTTGCTTAGTTGGGGACACTTCATCTACAGCGATATCGTTGACTTGATTGCAAATAAATGCACAGACACTATTTAACTGAACAGAGATGACATCACTGAATTCAATGATGAACTGCCTTTAACTATCATTTTGCATTATTGACACTGTTTTCCTAATGAATGTTGTTCAGTTGCTTTGACGCAATGTATTTTGTTTAAAGCGCTATATAAATAAAGGTGACATTGACATTGACATAATTAATATTTTTTATAATTATTTTTAATTCAAATAAACTATATATATATATATATATATATATATATATATATATATATATATATATATATATATATATATATATATATATTTACAAAGATTTTATAACATTTTTATAACAAGAATTCTAAAAATATAGTTTATTATAATTCTATAATTAAATATTTACAAATCATTAACAAACCTCTAACCCTAAGCATAGTAAAATGTCCAAAAGATTAATTGACTAAAATAAATGAATTTATAATATAACAAAGCCTTGTTAAACAAACTCCTATCCTTATGTATAAAATTTCCAAAATCAAACAATAAAAAAAAATTGCAATATAATATAAAGTTGTTAAACAATGCACTAATCCAAAGTATTAAATAAAACAAAACTTAAATACTTAACCATAAGAATTACACTTTTTAAAATAAATATAAAATTGTAAAAATATATATATAAATAAAATATCAAAAATATAGCATTTTCATGTGTTTGATTCCCAGCAATGCAAGTCGCGTTGGATAAAAGCATTTGCCAAATGCATAAATGCAAATCTAAACTCTCTGTGCATTTTGTGAGTTTTGATTTCACACATACTTTTTAAAGCAAACCCAACCTTGTGTTTCTTTCAACACACATCATTAGACCGAACAACGAGACGCTGAAGCACTGCTGGTCAGTACAATGAATAATTTCACAAAGAACAACAAACACACTCCTAGACAGCAGCTAGAAGCAAAGAAAAGCGTCAAGTGAGCGATCTGCAGTAATCCTCCGAGCGAGGCTAAGCTCTGTGTCTTCCCATACGTCTGTGTCTGCGCTGAACGTCTTTAAAGAGAGCAATCTGTTGTGCTGTCTGCTGGAAACACACAATTTTTAAATGACTAATTGGAGCTACATTTTTGTCCTTAAAAGTCACAATCCTTAAATTTGACCAAAATTGACATTTTCTACTTGTTTTGTCTGTAGCTCAAAATTAGCCAGGTGGGGGCTCGTACGGGATAAGGGGGGAGCTTTGTGAATATTCACAGCCAATTCTCGATAGCATGAATCTGAACCATTGAAATGTGTCTTTTCTTTGTCTGATTCCAACAAACCATGCATCATGACAATGCTATTGTCTAATGCTATTTAATGCATTCTGACTTATTTACACTGCTAAAGGTAGTTGGATTCTCATGCTAAACATGACCAAAGTCTCAAAGTCTCAAAACTACTGTATATGTTTCAAAAAAGAAAGTCAGTGACAGTGCTGCACAGGACATTTCTCACCTGAGAATCAGAGCCAGATTTCAGAGGGGTAAAATTGACTTTAGAAAGATGGCAGCATCAATATACTTTTTGTACATAAAGATTGGTTGGTCTGTCATTAAAATATGTTGACTTGAGCAATCTTTTGTTGCATTATATGATAGAGGTGACCATTAAAAAAATGGGAAATAGCACTTTACATGTTTTTTTTCTCCAACGTTTGCATGCTGTAACACAATATTTTTTAAAGATATCTTAATGCCCTTTTAGATTTTGGGTTTCAACAAACTTTCCTTTTGGCATCTTATTTTTTAAGGCTATCTATATGGTTCCATTCCAGTGACATTGGGATCTTAAAATGGCTCCAGGAGTAAAAACGTGAGTGGGTAAATTCACATTTTTTGTGGTCAAAGTCATCACTTTGCTTGCAGTTGGTTCTTTTTTTTTCTTTTAAAGAGGAAGGTCTGAAGAACAAATAATGTCTTTTCCAAAGTTTGCATGACTGCAACTCAAGAAGCATTAAAGATATCTCAATATGATTTTAGATTTGGGTTCTTAGTGAACGAACTCCATCGCACACCTCTAAGTAATAGGTGCGTAGAAAAATAAGATTATTATTTTAATAATCACTATCTTATACACTCTGATACACTATCTTAACTTGCAAATTAAATTTTAATCGCACAACGTTTCGGTCACACGACCTTCATCAGGAGTATGTTCAAATGTTCAAATTCATCTCTTTTAAGATAAACACATGACCAATTAACAGAGCTCCATCTGCAAATAATTAAGCTCATTGGGAATACAAAATTTGCACCATATCATAAACAGTTACAAATTATTATAGTTACAACAATCAGTCAAGATCCCACTATAGGTTAACAAAATCATCCAAAAACACAAAATCAACACATCGTCATCAAACAGCATCAAATTGTAATTGTAAACAGTTACAACAATCAGTCAGGCTCCATAGTCACTCAAACTCATCGTGAATACATAGTAGAAACAACACCTCATTAAAAACAATTGCATGACTATAACATTACATTTAATAATGCTTCATCGTTCATACCCATAGGTGATAAAGTTTGAAGGGTGTAAATCCAAAACAGTTCGCGTCTCTGTAGAAGTAATTCAATGTCTTCTCCTCTAGGTGGCAAAGTTACTTACTTCAATACCACAAAAGCGTAAAGAGGTTACATCGTGATTCAAAGCTAAAAAGTGTGCCGCAACTGGATAATTGAGATCTTTTCTTCTGATCGAACTCTTATGTTCATTAATTCTTTGTTTCAATTGACGTGACGTTTTTCCCACATAGCCTATACCACAAGGACAACGGATCAAATACACAACATGAGTGGAAACACAAGTAATCACAGATTTGATGCCATAGATTTGGGTTCTTAAATAACTTTTCTTTTGGAATCACATTTTCAAGGCATTGAAACTTGAATTGTACTGTAGCTTCTGATGAAAACTCTGACTCAAGGTCCGTTCACACAGCGAACTCTTTAACATGCAAGAGAAAGCGGTTTCAGTTTAATAATGGAGGACCGCCCTGAATCTGCCAAATCTACATGTGCAGATGGCCAAACGGACGGCAGAGGCCCAGATGGACCGTTACAGCAGACCTGTGTCTTCTGACAGCTTCTGGGCCGAACCACTGCATCTCATCCAGAAGAGACGAGCAGATGCAGCAGATCCCAGCAGCCCTCTGGAGAAACACAATCATGCTGAAGGAGGTTTTTTGCCATGCAAAGTGGTTTGGAAGCTTAGCATTCTTCAAAATGTTCCAGTGAAAAAGTAAGTCAAACAGGTTTGGAACGACATGAGGATGACTAACATTTTTTAAATCAATGGCTCAAGAAGGCTGCATTTATTAAATTTAAAATTCAGAAACAGTAATATTCTGAAATACTATTACAATTTAAAATAAATGTTTTTTATGGGAATACATAATAAAGTGACATTTATTCCTGTATTTTCAGCATCATTACTCCAGTCTTCAGTGTCACATGATCTTCAGAAATAATTTTGATATGCTGATTTGCTGCTCAAGAAATATTTTTGCCATGCAAAGTGGTTTGGAAATCTGCATCATTTGACGTTGAAATCTGAATCTTGAATCTTTTTCGGAACTCTTTGATAAATAGAAATTTTAAAAGAACAGCATTTATTTAAAAAAAGTGTTGTCAAACAATTAGTCATGATTCAAATAAAAGTATTTGTTTACATAATATATATGTGTGTGTACTGTGTATATTTGTTATGTATATATAAATACACACATGCATGTATACATTTAAGAAATGTATTTTTATAAATAAAATACTTATATTATATATTACTGACCCCAAACTTTTGGAATGGTCCTGTACTACTATTATAATATTACTAGTGCATCAGTTATATTGCAATGATATTTTACAAAATTGCTGTTTTACTGTATTTTTGGTCAAATGAATGCAGCCTTGGGGAACATAAGGGACTTCTTTCAAAAACTCTGAAAAGTAAGCCTAACGTTCGACTGCTAATGTATATTTTTCCATTTTGGAAAACTTTGAGCAAATTTCTACAGACACGGCAATGCGTGTGACACATTCTGCAGCATCCTATATATAGATATAGATATAGATAGTCTACAAACGTGTCGTGTCTGTAGAAATATGCTCAAAGTCTAGTGTGAATGCAGTGCAAGTGCAAGCAAACAATGTTGAAATCACTTCCAGCACCTTTCACTATTAACTGGAAGCACTTGTAAAGCAGACAGTGGAAGTCAAATAAGAGGGCATAATTAGCATAAGCAGCGAACGCTCCTATCCCGTCCTTGATATTCATTGGCTCATTCCGTATGCAAATGTATCCTGTCCTCCAGGAGCAGCGCTGGATGCTCTACAGGTACAGGATGTCAGCTCAGATCTCTCTCTCTCTCTCTCTCTCTCACACACACACACACACACGGTCGCAGCTCTGTGTTTGGCTCGTCTGTCACAGTACTCTGAGACACAAGGACACCGTCATCCACGCTGACCTGCAGTGCTGTGACTTTGAAGGTTTCAGAGACGCTTCATTTAATGAGCCTGACCACGATGTTCACAACACAACACAAGCACGGTTTAAACACCCAACAAATCCACAAATTCCAGCACTGACGATGTCAATGGTAAGTCAAATATTTATTACAGTTTTATTATTTATTATTAATAATCACTTAAGCTTAGCAGTCAGGGTTAGGCAAAATTATGAATGAACCATACATCAATAGAAAGCTAATTTCGAAAAATTGATACTTAAGACTGGTCTTGTGCTCCAGGGTCACATATTTACATTTACATTTATGCATTTAGCAGACGCTTTTATCCAAATGCAACTTACAGTGCCTTCAGGCTAACATTTTTTTACCAAACATGTGCTCCCTGGGAATCGAACCCACAACCTTGCGCTGCTAACACAATGCTCTACCAATTGAGAAACAGGAACACATATGAACACAATCCCTCTGGGTCACTAAGCAGGGATGTCTAACCTCCATCAGATCAACTATGCGCCTAGACAGGTGACACGGGTTTGTTTCATAATGACTCCCGGATGAGAAACATCTGTTCTGGGAGCATCTCATCGGATTGCAGTCACGGTCCTCGGTACACAAAGTACCGTTAGAAAATTAGGCCAAAAACAGGAGCGCCGCTAATCCCACTCGCACCCAGCGTACCACAGTAATCCCTGGAGATCCCCACATCACCAAACCATCCAGGAAACCCAGCTGAGCTCATCAACCACACCATGTTATAGCTTCCTCTGTCTTTCTATGTCATCGCTGTCGATGAACAAGAAAACCTCATAGTGAACCAAAAGCTCCAAAACACAAAGTGTTCCAAAACACAGTGAGCAGTTTACTTTGGCAGCACTTAAAGGCAACATAGGAACACTATCGAAATTCTTACAAATAGTGCAAGTGTGAGATTTTTTATGTATTTTTCTAGACTCATACACACACACATATATATATATATATAAAAATATACTAAATAAATTATTAGTGAATATTTATCTAATAAATATAAATACAAAACTATAATATAAATATTAATCTATTTAGTGCATGTTTTATGATGTATTGTACTAGAATAATCAGACAATACTACTAATAGTTAATATAATACATTAAATATGAATTACTAAAGACACACACACATACACACATACATATAAATATGAATAAATAATTTACATGAATAAATAATTTTGTTAAATAAAAAACTAATATTATTCCAATACAAGTAATATGTTAAAGGGATATCCACCCCATAATGAAAATTTTGTCATTAATCACTTAACTCCATGCCTGTGTACTGCTCAGATTCGCCAAAAATGGTGCTACGCTGATGTGGAGTGACACAGAGGAGACAGATATTTGAATCAAGTTGTTATTTTTGTTTTATTAGCATTCAAGAACCAGTGGTGGCAGATGGACTATTCTGATGATGCTTTTCATACTTTCCTGGACCTTGACACTGTTATTTATCTGGCAGTCAATGGGACAGTCACAAGCCTCCCGGTTTTCATTCATAATATCTTAAATTGTGTTCCGAAGATTAAAGAAGCTTTTACGGGTTTGGAATAACATGGGGGTAAGTGATCAATGATAAAATTTTCATTTTGGGATGGAGTACTCTAAATGGATGTCTTTGACCACTGTGCAATGTCTCGCTCTTTTTGCAGCGTTTACCCATCATTCTATGCAGCATTATGACACCAAAGTGTGGACTAATAAAGCACCACATGAACTGAGGATGCCTTTGATTCAGGATTTTCTGGGAAATGGCATTGAAGAAGCTGCTACAGCCTCTGAAAGCCAAAAACGGAGCGAACCGAGTGATTTTAAATGCCTTGGGCATTTACAAGAGCCAAGAACACAGCTCAGGAGCACCGCCAGGAGTAACATACACCCCTCAAACATTCTGGCCATCGATACGACTCCATCCCTCTGAGAAATCTTGTAAAGAGATTATGAAGATTTCTGAAGGCACAGATCTCATCGGGCAGCGCTCTTCACAGGTAGATATGAACATATGTGCTGTAAGACAACTAAAATGTTTAATTACAGTCCCTTTAATTTATGATAGAAAACTAAGCCTGAATATCCCCAAAGAAAAGTTATTTAAGGAATAATTAGACTGCTACCCAAGATAACACGAACACAACTGGAGGCCAACTTTCTTCTCCAGCTTAGAGAGGAAAATAATAAGTATGTTTTGATTGAGCCCCATTGGATTTTGATTTAGAAAAAACACTGAATTGAGTAGATAGACATCTGAATGAAAAGATCCTGAAGACATATCAACAAGATGAATAGCAATAGGGAATCATGGGAGTTTTGGTTGATAGTTTAGGTCATTAATTTTAACATCCAATACATTCAAATGTCCTTAAAAAAATTTAATAATTAGTGAACTAAAATTAAACTAGCAGTGAAGACATTCATGTAACATTGTATTTCAAATAAATGCTGTTCATTTAAACATTCATATGGATGTGGCACAAAATAAAAGTAAGTGATAATTTTATTTTATTTTATTTTTGGATAAATTATTTTGTTCAACACATTAGCTCTGACCGTTAAATCATCTTACAGTGTTATAATAATCAAATCAGCCCTGAGCTAGATTCACTTTAATGTAATATTATTGTTATTTTGATTTATTTTTGTATTCATTAATAAATATTCTATCATTAGCTAGTAGGGCTGTCACTTTTGAGAAAAATCAAATTCGAATGGATATCGAATATCATGTAATGTATTCGAATATATTCGAATATCTACGTATATATATATGAATACAAATATCTTGGCTGAGCTTTCAACGTTGTTACGGAAAAGGATTAAGCTGATTGGTTAGTTCTTGTCACATGACCTGCTGTGCGCTTGCGGCTCTCTGAAAAGTTGAGGTTTTAACTCGATGCGGTGCGGACGCACCTGGAAAAAACGAGCGCGTCGCAACCGTGTCGCTTCCATTATCCTACATTGGAAATAACGAACATGAGCGCGCAAAAGACAAATGTTTAACAGTGAGTCATAAACAGGACTGTCTGGATTATTATTTTTTTTACTTAATGTTTGAAACAGCAGGTTATCAACTTAGAATATCAATTTATATGAAGTGCCACTATGCATATCCCACAACATTAGGCTAAATGAAAAAAAAGAAAAAATGATTCAGAACAGGCACAAACAATAACGTGACAACTTAAACAGCAGCAGGAATAAGGCATATAGCCTAGCCTAATTCATTTCTTAATATTGTTTGCAAGAAACACCAGTCTATCAACTTGATCTGGATTAAGTGCGGCTCTCTTTTTATTTACAATGTTCCCCGCGGTGGAGAAAACACATTCGGAGCGAACAGACGTGCCTGGCTACTAGCTATTATTCGCTTGATTTGGTCATGGGCCTACGCTACAATACGTCTAGAGTGCCCTCTACTGGATAAGATGGCAAAAATTAAAATTAAACGGTCTAATCATAGACTGTAAAAAATGGCAATTTAAAAACCGGATATTTTATTTATAGTTCGATTACGGATATTTCACGTCATGTTCGAATGCATATTCGAATATCGAATAAAAAGTGACGGCCCTATTAGCTAGCACACTGGATATCTGTGTTATCGCAGAAAATCAAGTTGTAATTCTAACTGAAAGCAAAACTGTTTTTCCATGTTTAATACTGTAAAGCTGCTTGCTTTAAATCTATATATTGTATAAAGCGCTATATAAATAAATGTGACTGGAGGGCCAGATCATGTGCAAACATATCCACATCGCTGTTATCAGATGCTTTCTTAAAGGTCCTATGACATGAAAATGTCACTTTCTGAGGTTTTTTAACATTAATATGACTTCCCCTAGCATGTATGTGGTCCCCAAGTTTCTAGAAATTTTAATCGGTGTAAATCAAGATTTTTGCTATCTTTCTCTGCCTTTGAGAAAATGGAAGCTCAAACGGTCTGATCTGGAATCTCCTCTTTGTGACGTTGTAAAGAGAAATGTTACCTCCCCTTTCTCTGCTTTGCCCGCCCAAATATTTACATATAATTCAGTCGCAATGTCAGCACAGGCGTTACAAACAGACTTTTACGATATGGATTCGACAGCACCGGCACAAACAGTGAGTAACAGTGTTCATTAATGCCTGATCTGTGATCAGTGATTTCTGATGTGTAGCTAATTATTCAAGTTCACACAGACTTTCTTTCTAAATCGTTTAATACTGTTTATGCATCAGTGAATCAAGCCAGTGACTAAACGATCAACTTCACGTTGTTTCTCTTAGTAGCATGAAACAAATCTGTTATTTAAATTGTGATTTAACTACAGAGAGCGATCAAAGAACGCTCCCTTTTTTCGGAGCTGTCACACATCGCGAGTACATCTGCACTCTTGCCCAAACTGCCGTTACATTTAATGACGCTGTTATGCTGCACAACAAAGCTCTTACTGTATTCATGTGTTTGCTGTTAGTTGTGCTGAAAGCATTTTGTGAGAGAAAACGTGTTGCAATAATGACGAGATCACTGCATTCACGCGATAAACAGACTCTGTCTACTCAGCTCATCACTGCAGCCTTTCATGTGATGGGAAAAGATCGAAAAAAAATAATTATATAATCAACAAATCCACGATTCGTTAATCTCGACAGCTGTAGTATTTGAGAGGGTTCCACATGTAATACGCATTTCGAATGCAAAGATGTCAGCCAATCACAACAGCTGTCGTTTACTCGGCGTCTCACAGCAGACACGCCCCTTCAAACAGAGCATTCAAGCCAGAGGGCTATTATCAGGATATAAAAATGCTTTTTATTTCTAAATTTTAAGTGTAAAAATCATACTAATAATATAAGTACACCTAAGGAAACATTAAAAAGCATTTAAAGAAAAGGAAATAATCCATGTCATGGGACCTTTAACTGCTGCTTTCTCACCACTGTAATTTTTTTGTGTGTGTGTTTATTTCCTTATTGAGAGGAAAGTGTGCTGCGCATATTTACATATCCATCTAAACGCCGCACTCAGCAGCGTCAGGTTCGGCTGCAGTCACACTCCAACTCTCATAAGCGCCATGTGTGTCATCTTTTATTGCATTTGCATACAGGAGAGCTGAATTACAGTCAAAGCCTCACTGGTCAAAACGTGTTACTGCAGTCCCTGACATTAAGTCATATGAAATGAAATGATTATCTGACAACAAAAATAACAAAACGCATGGATTTTGTTTCACAGAATTTCACCAAGCAGTGGTAAATGTGACCGCACCACAGAAATTGTAAAGAAAACAGGAATGCTCTTACCTCGAGTCTTTGCACGATCTCTCGAATGTCCTCTCCACAGTTGTCGTGCGCGGAAAGCATCACGCACTCTCCGCGTTCGTAGAAGATCTTGATGCTCATGACGCCAGACGACCAGCCGATGACGTCCCGACAGGAGCAGTTAAAAATCACGTTCTTGGACTCCTCCTCGATCAGCACGATGAACTCGTTGGAAATCCCCAACAGGCACTCCACGTCCACCGACTGGCGGAAATCCCGTGCCACCATGCTCCAGGTGATGGCGCCCACACTGTGGAGATGTGCGTCCTTCCGTGGCTTCACTCGCTCTTTCTTCTTGGCTCCTAGCGTGATGAAGCTGAATTTGACCGCAGAGTCCACCGTTGTCGTGCTCACACAATTCTCTGCGAGGTCCTTCAAGTACTCCTGCCGCGTGCGGGTCGCCATGGCACGAAACTTCTCCGATTTGTGCGCCGCGTTTTCTCCGTTGATCACCTTGGCCAGCAAGAAGTCCCTGAAGACGGCTGACTTGGGAAAGGTCACACCTTTAGGAATGGGAGGGCCGAACGGAGGCACGTCTTTCGATCTGGATACCGCGACACTGCAAAGGCCACAACGAGGGATTGAATGACCGGTTTAACTAATGCAAAACAATATGAGATGCACTTCAAAGATCTGAAAACATTTAAAAGAAATATTCTAATTCAGTGGAAAAACTTTTTTGAAGAAAGTTCATGCTAAAAGAAAGCAGCAGTGTACATGAACTGGCAAGCTCCTAAAATAACAAAACAAGCATCATAAAAGTAGTACATATGATAGATTCTCCAACAGATTTTCATGATAGACAGACTGAAAGAGAAGTCTTTATTCACTGGAAACACAAGTGCAACACTGTCACCAAAGAGACAGAAGTGCCACAACAGGGTTATAATAAGCTTATTATAATATTATTTGTATACTATTATAGTATTTATTAAGCATTTCTTTATATATTCAGCTTTATTTTTTATAATATTATTTTAATATTGTAATTTTATATGTTTTTATAGTTTTTATAATTTATATTTATGAGGTTATTTATTTTATTAGCTCATTTGTTTTTGCTTCAGTTGTAGTCAATTTAGCGAACATTTATATATATATTTTTTTTTTTAAATATAATTTTTCCTAAACTTTTTTTTCACTTGTAGTTTTTCCATTTAATATTTAAATTTTATTTAAGCTTTTCTAATTTTGTTGTGCTTTTGTACGTTTAATTAGTTTTTATTTTAAATAAAAAAATTTAATTTTTAATGAAATTGCTTTAATATATTTTACCTTTTATATTTGAATTAAATTTGTTAATATTATATTTTAGCATAAAATATATAATTGTACTTTTGTATTATAAATGTAAATTATTTTATTACTATATTCTATTGTTAATATTCACCTTTTAAATTTCTTACTGTTTTTATTTTAATGTAGAGGAGTAGCAGTTCCCTGCATGTATGCAACTAATAAATTAAATTTGATCTGATTAATTTTCACAAAGTTTTCACTTTCATTTTTCATCTTATTCAATGACGAAAAATAACTTTTTTAATCGTTTTAGTTAACAATAACAACATGAGACATGGAGAGAAGAAGAGAAGATTATCAGTCAATGCTGCCTCAAAATTAGCTTTGTTCCTCACGTAAAGCTACAGTATGACTTCACAAGACTACTATTTCTATGGTAATTCTATGAGTTTTTGTCCATTTTTGGGCTTTTCAGCCACTGGTTTCTATACATGGTAAACAGCTGCAAAAACCAGAATTCTCCATTTGAGTTTCACAGATAACAGAAAGGGATTTGGAAAAGACACTATTATTACATAATTTAGTCTTTAATTGCAATAATTAAACGTCTCAAACAGCCTGTGGCACTGCTTTTAAACAGAAGATCAAAAACTACAGGCAATTAAAAATTACAGGCAAGCCAAGCATTGACACATGATCGATTTTCATGTTCTCCAGCATTTAATGCAGGTCCTTAAGCTTTAATATTTTTCTGTTCACAGTAACAGACATCAGAAGTATAACAGCTATCATAGCGATCATAATTTACAGTGTAAATCAGAGGCGTCTGGTTCACTTGCCTGTAGCAGACGTTCTCAGTGCACGGATTGTGAACCTTAACGATGACGAACACATGCTGGAAATGAGAGCGGATGTTTTTGGGTGTGAAGGGCAAGGCACCAGGCTCCTGAAACACGATGGTGACGATGTCATTTCCTATGTGTCTCTTTCTGAGCAGCTGGTGAGACGAGAAAGAACAGAAGTGAATGGATTCGTCACAGGTCAAACAGTATCTTTTGCATCATAAGCAAGAACAGGAACAGGAAGTGAGGCCTGTTTTCCCTGAAATAAGGTGAAATAACAATCCAGATCATTCAGCTAATATATACTAAATGAAACCCTGATTACTGAAAAATAACCGAAAATTTGATTTTCAATTCTATTTTATAACCAGGGCCCAGACTTAACACTTGCAGAGTAGAACATAATTGCTAAAAATAGTGAAAAATTTATTAACAACAACTATAATAATAACTCTAATAATAATAATTAATTATATTTATTATTATATAATAATAATAATAATAATAATTTTATGTTAAAAATAAATAAACAAAAACTATATTATATATTTAAAAAATATTATTGTTATTATTATTATTAATTTTAGGTTGTTTAAAAGGTTTTTATTAACTACTGCTACTAATAATAGCTAAAATTCTGAAAATAAATTACAATTATTATTATTATTAATTTTAATAACAACAAAAATAATTTTATGTTCCTAAAAAGTGCAAAATTAACACTTGCCAAGTGCAAAATGAGGGTAAAATAAATAAATGAAAAGCTATAACACTAATACTAACACTACTTCTACTACTAATAATGATAATAACTTTTTGTTGCATAAAAATGTCCCCTAAATCAAACCCTCTCCCCTCCAAAAAAAATTTTTTCACAGCAAAAAGAAACAGATGAAAAATATAAGAGTTATTATTAATAAATAAAACCTCAAACAATCGCCTCAATGTGCCATCTGGAATAATTTTGGTGCAAAAAAAATGGAACAAAAGACGCCTGCAGATGCTGTGAAAGACTACTTAAAATCTTTTAAGCTCATCCATAAGTACAATATCTGAATCTGGAGAGGTTTTCAGCACAGTCAGTCCTTCATTTCTCTGAGATATTTGATAAGGCAACGGAGTGAGGAACTCTTAATATTCCATTAACCCCGAGTCTGCCTTTCTGTGAGTGGCCAAGGGTTACAAACAGGATTATGGGTGAGAAGATGAGAGACTGAACTGTGCCCGAGTCTTCTGGAAGCTTACGGACAGGGATTTATTCACTAATCCTGCGCAATCAAACAGAATTGAAGTTGGAGAAGAGAAAGACAGAAAGTCCTCTAATCCTGCCAATCGACTGTCAAGAGACGTAAATGACAGCGATATGGCTCCAGTCAAGACACACACAGCTGAAGTCAATGCTTCTGATAGACTAAAAACATATTATGCTATATAAAACATATCAGATTTATTTAAATGGCAATACTTTTTGATGCAGTTAATGCATTTACCAAAGCAGACTTATTTACAGTTTCAAATCAAATGGCGACTTTTGAAGTCTGCAGTCTTTCTGAGTGTCAAAATTCCAATGAATTTTATTTTTTCCACATATTATTTTGTTTTCTTCCTTAAAAAGAAGTAAATGCTTGAAAATGCACATGCATACGATTTAGAAAAAAAAAGAAAAGAAAAGAGAAGAGAACCTAAATGCTAACATAGAGTTCAGAATGAAAATATATGCTGGAAATAAGAGCCTGTCCTCCAACAAAAAACGACCATATAGGTCGTTTGTGCAAGCACCTTATTACGACCTATATTTACGTTTTAAAGTTAAGCGCCCTCTAGCGGGCGTAAAAATAATGACAGTATCGCGTTGCGTCTGTCGTCATAAAATGACGTATAACGTCATTACCAATCAAAACGCACGTTTATTTAAATGAAATGCGTGGGCTTTTTACACCGATCTCACATTATTTCCTACATATTTTACTAGGTGGCTTATTCGTTCGAATGACCACACCTAACCCCACCCCTAAACCTAACCCTCACAGAAATCATGCTAAATTATGATTTATTGAGCATTTTCGTGCACATCCATTCCCTGGGATCGAACCCATGATAGCATGATTACATATCAAGGTATAACGCAATAATCTACCAACTGAGCTACACGAAACACAAACCAGAGGGCAAATAAAAGAGTACAAAACATTAATATGAAAACGACCTTTTGCCGATAGGGGCACAATTGTAGTATACGCTCTGATGGGTCGTATTTCAGGGATTTGGACAAACGACCTATACGAGCGTATTGGTTGGAGGACAGGTTGGGAAATAATTATAAAATGCTCAAACCTTAAGGTATATAAAAAAGTCAAAAACATATAATCCAAAAAAAGGAAGAAAAAATAAAATAAAATAAAATAAAATAAAAAACCTGAAGGGGAAAAAATCTAACATACTGTTCAAAAATGGATGAGATAATAATTATAAATTAAAAAAAAAAAAAAAATTATAAATACTTCCATATTCATATTTACTTTCACATACTTAGATTCATAAATATATATTTTAATTTCTGAATATATAAAAATAAATACATATTAATAGCAAATAAAAATAAATAAATAAATACATTAATAAGTAAAATAAAATAAAATAAAAATTACTGGGGGTTGAAACATTGTTCAAAAAAGGGAGAAAAAAAGATTTTTATATATATATATATATAATATATTGGGAACAATGGGAAGTACTACATCAACTATATTAATATCAAAACCTGATGATCATGTATTTTAGCATGATTTGAGAATGTACCAAAGAGCATGGGGCTTATTTACATTTATCCAAAGCGACTTACAGTGCATTCAGGCTATACATTTTATTTTTCTATTATGTGTGTTCCCTGGGAATTGAACCCATGACCTTTTGCGCTGCTAACACAATGCTCTACCACTGAGCCACAGCAACTCTTAAAACTAACAAACTAACTAACTAAATAAGTAAAGACTGTGTGCCAAAAGTGACTGACAGACGATGGTAGCGTCTGATAACGAGTACATATGATGGTTAATACCATGTACAGTTATTATTAGTCACAATAAATCCCATCAGGCTGATCAGAGCCAATCACAGCAGAGCTGATTAGCATAAGGAGTGTAAGTGTAGTGGAGACGCACCTGCTGTCTGTTGTTGGGAGTGTAGGGCAGGAGCGTGGACACGTGGAACATCAGCTCATAGTCTTTATATGTGGTGTAGAGCGAGTGAGAGCCGGTGGAGTCCGCTGGAACAACACCGCAGAGCCAGTCAACACACCACAAACACATCCTGCACTACAGAAACAGCTTTTCTGGATTGTTCTCTGCTGCTCCAGTCAGTATTTACTCGCCGTCACAGTTTCAGTATCTAGTATTTGTAGTATTTCGTCTTATTTTAGGATTATTGGGATCAGTGTCACATGATCCTTCAGAAATCATTCTAATATGCAGATTTATTATATTATATTGCTGGAAACTGTTGCTTCATATATTTTTGGAACCTGTGATTCTTTTTTTCAGGATACTTTGATGAACAAAAAGAAAAAAAAGAAGAGCATTTATTTAAAACAGACACACTACAGTTCTACAAGTTTAGGGTCAGTAAATGTGTATTATTTCATTGATAACTCTAATAATAAATTAACATATTAGAAGGATTTCTGAAGGATCATGTAACACTGAAGGCTGATGGAAATTCAGCTTTGCATCACAGAAATAAATTATAGTTTCAAGGATATTAAAATAGAAACCATTATTTTATATTGTAATTACATTTTGCAAGATTAAATTTTTTTCTGTATTTTTAATCAAATAACTGTGGCATTGATGAGCAGAAGAGATTTCTTTAAAAAAACATTACAAGTCTTACTTATCTCAAACTTTTGAACAGTAGTGTGTGTGTGTGTGTGTGTATATATATATATATATATGTAACCCTGGACCACAAAACCAAAATTTTCAAAATTGAGAATTATACATCATCTGAAAGTTGAATAAATAATATTTACAGTGATGTACTGTATGATTTATTATGATCAGACAATATTTGGCCGAGATACAACTATTTGAAAATCTGGAACCTGACGGTGCAAAAAAAATCTAAAAATGGAGAAAATCATCTTTAAAGTTGTCCAAATGAATTCTTAGCAATGCATATTACTAATCAAAAAAAGTTTTGATATATTTACGGTAGGATTTTACAAAATATCTTCATCGAACATGATCTTTACTTAATATCCTGATGATTTTTGCCATAAAAGAAAAATGTAGAATTTTGACCCACACAATATTTTTTTTATTTATTGCTACAAATATACTGGTTTTGTGCTCCAGGGTCACACACTCACACTCTTTCTAGGAACCCTTAGACCTTGATTACTAGGTATATATACTGTATTCTTTTGTAAATGTGGAAAAGTGCTATTTCTTCCAGCAACATAGAGAGTGTGCAGCGTCTGAGGCTGATATGCTCTGTGCTGTACGTGGATGGTGTTCGCATTAGCACATACTCTTGTTGTCCAGCTGAGCTCGGTACTTGGTGAAGCCCTTCAGCCGGACTCTCTGACCGAGCAGATCCAGGAACTCG
Source organism: Carassius carassius (assembly GCF_963082965.1). Classification (NCBI taxonomy): domain Eukaryota; kingdom Metazoa; phylum Chordata; class Actinopteri; order Cypriniformes; family Cyprinidae; genus Carassius; species Carassius carassius. The sequence continues at coordinate 1,965,611 of NC_081784.1, forward strand.
TCCAGCGCCGGCCCGGCGTTTTCGTTATTGTACATCTCTTCCTCTGTGCTCTGACCTGCTTTACAGTACAGGACGCCCACTTTGTGCTGGAAACTCAGCTGCAACACAATCAAAGAATACATGAATGAAACGATCCTCTTGCATTCATGTATTCATGAGGATTTAATCATCATTATGGAAATGGAAGGATTACGTTGATAAACTATGTGGGATCGCCATGTTTCACCTGAAATTACAGGTGAAATGTGTCATTTAACTTTGAATTAGTTATCACTTCCAAACAGGTTTCTCAAGCTACTGCTACACACACACACACACACACACATACTGTGGGTATGTATGCATGTATATGCGTGTGTGTTTTCTCCTTTGGAAACATACATGTTCTTGTTTAGTCAGAGGAAGTGTTATTTTAGTTATTTAATTATTTATGTACTGATGCACTTGTATAATATTTTGAATTAACTTTTATTTTCATATTCGATTTTGATTTTAATTTTAGATTAAATCGTGAAATTTTTTTGTGTAATTTTTTATATTTCTAAATTCTAAGTTATAACTTTTTTAATTATTATAATTTTTTTATTTTTACAAATTATACTTTTTGTTATCAAATTAAATATATATATATATATATAAAGAATGGGTTGCCCAACCAACTACATATTCGTTTAATATTTATATGGTATTTCAATATGCTTAAAATAAAAAACTAATAAAATTGCGATAACACTATTTAAGCAAATAAATATCTGTATATATCTATAAAATAAAATGTACTTATATAAAATAAGCAGTACAATCCACAAAATGAAATGCAAGAAAATATTTAACATCAAAATCAGTGCAATAATATAATATAATATAATATATAATAACAATTATATTATTATTACTAGTAGTAGTATAAACAAACAAACTAGCCAGAGGTGGTTTGCTGGTCTAGTTTAGCTGACAAAGTGCTCAAACCGCTTTAAAACCATCAAAAGAGTGGGTTAAGATCAGCAGACCCCCTGTTTTCCTCACTTCAACATTAATGATTCCAGCTAGTCATTGAATTTCCCTCATTTCATGTGATCAGAAGTGAGCAGCGTACAGTTGCTAGAAAAACAGTCAGACACAATCCAGCATTGAGTTGTGATGAACGATTTTAAAAAAGCCAAACGCTCCTCCTTTCTCTTATAAGGGTCAAGTATTTCCAGTGTGCTACCATTCTGTTGTCATGTGACCTCGCTCTCGGAAACCCTTAGCCGAATGTTTTAGATTAGGAACAGCCAGTGACTTCCACATCGTCTGCTCGAGCAGCGCTAATGCAGTCCAGAGGAGATGCCCTACTTGGCTTCAGGAAGAATACACACACACACACACACACACACACACACACACACACAGGGATGAGTGCAGTAAACTCAAGGTATAAAAGTAGGTAAAGGACGACATCCAAACCGCTGACACATTCTCACTAGGTTTATATACGGCCAACACAGATTTACTACCAAGAAAACAATGAGAAGACATAAAATACTTGCAGGAGTCAGATATACGTATAACGTGAACATGAGCCAACAGCACTTTCTCTCAACAGCATCAAATAGTTGAACCCTAGTGAGCTGCCTACCTAAAACATGATATTTAGAAATATTTAAAAAGTTTAATTAAAATTTTAATTACATTTTTTATTAAAACTTTATTACATTTTTTATACTTAAAATACTTGAAAAATGTATTAATAAATTTGTCTTTTTTATTTTTTACTATTATAAAATGTACATATGTAAAAAAAAATGAAAGTGTGAGCATATATATATATATATATATATATATATATATATATATATATATACACACACATATACTGTACATACACACACACACACACACACATATATATATATATATATATATTTTTTTTTTTTTTCTTAACCTCAGATGTCATGGCATGCCTTAAAATGCTGCAAAAGTTGGATGAAAAAATCTAATGAGATCTTCACTTCCAGAACCCTACTGATGCATTTAGCTGCAGAGGTTGTGTTTCTGCTAAGCCTCCACTGATTCTGTCATCCCACGAGGAATCGCAGTCACATACGAGAGAAAAAAGGCACAGGAAATGGAATGAAAGGCTTCATTTCTCATGATCTGTCACCAGCAGACTCTCGCGCAGCAGTCTGAGGTGAAGCGTACGCTTGCTGCTCTTCTGTACACGGTGGCAGAATGGGGGGCATTAGCACATTATCTGAGATAGGTGTTGTTTTTCACACCTGCTTCCCCAGAGGAGGCCAACACCCCCGTTCATCTCCACACAGCCTTTCCTTAAAGGTGAAGCATGTCATTTTAGAGCCACTACAAAATCGCTAAATAACTAGATACAAATTCTGCAGGAGATTGAAGTGGTTTGTGCCAAAACTTGATGTTTAAATTATAAACACCAGTACAAATAACACATCAAGTCTGTTCTAATTGATAGCAATTCAACACGTTACCCAGACTCCCCTGCTTCGCTGTAATGTGCATAAACGCACATGAGTATCCTGTTCGACTGACTCAGATGGGACAATGATAAAACGCAACTCTTTTGGGATGAACCCTTACAAGCTTCTACAGAGAAACATGAAACTGAGATCAATAAAGTGCATTTCATGCAGTAATGGAATGTTATTCTCTTATGTGAGATTAAACACCTGGGGATTTTTCTCACGACGTCTGATCTTGACAATAATAATACTAAATAAATCAAATAATTCACAGTAAATGTGGCAATGTGAATCCACAGTCTGACATTCATATCACAGGGAAACGCCAAGAAATTGTGTTCAAAAGTTTGTGTAAGTCTCTTATGCTTAGTAAAGCTGCATTAATTTGATTAAAAAAAGAACAGTAAAATTGTGATATAATATTACAATAAAAAAAAAGTGTTTTCTATGCAAATATATGTTAAAATATAATTTATTCCTGTGATGCAAAGCTGAATTTTCAGCATCATTGCTCCAGTCTTTAGCATCACATGATCTTCAGAAATCATTCTAATATGATGATTTACTGCTCAAGAAACATTTCTGATTATTATCAATTTTGAAGACAGTTGTGCCGCACAATATTTTTGTGGAAACCATGATAGAATTAATTTTTCAGGTTTCTTTGATGAATAGAACATACAAAAGAACAGCATTTATTTGAAATAGAAGTCTTTTGTAACAATATAATGTCTTTGCTGGCACTTTTGATCAATTTCATGTATCCTTGCTAAACAAAAGTATTAATTTCGTAAAAAATAAAAATAAAAAACACTCAAGAAATCTTAAAGAAGCACTTCTCTTTAAAGATGATAATAAAGCATTACTGAAAGGGCGGGAATGGAACGCCTCTATGTTTGAAATAAAATCTAATTCCGGGGAAAAACAGCTCAGCATCCGGTGTTTCTGAGATCAGTTGGTCACATGACCATGCATTATTTGCATGAACACTTTCTGTACTCTTGGGTTGTAGTTATATTTGGATTGTGAGAAATGCTTTACTTCACTTATTCTTTAGGCATCTTAACACAGCGAGTTAAGGCTGCTTAAAATAAAGCCTAAAGATGCATCGCTGCATTAAACTCAGACTAATTTATGCCTGTTCTGACCAGAAAAGTATACAATACATCAAAACATATGATAAAATGAAGAATCAGTCAATGAAAACCCCATATTGATTGACCACACTCCCTGAACATTACAACAAAAATTTTTGCTTATTGTAATAAAACATCAGCAAAAATATTTAAAGTGTAACTAAACCCCTGCTCAGAGCCTGACTCCACCCACTGACAATATTTGGAAATATGCTGAAAAGTGGGCGGAGCACAGCGGAGATAGAGGGGACGAACCGAGGGCGGGGCTGAGCGAGAGTGGCGTGATCCTGAGACTCGCAGTGACGGATTGATTGACAGCTGCTGTTCGAGACGCTAAAATGGAGAGTGACTGTAATGACGCAAGTAGCTTTGCAACAGAGCGATCATTTGAAGTAGAGGACTTTTTTCCCCCACTTTCACCTGAAGTGGAGGATGTCGAGGTGTCTGTTCATATCAATTCGAGCCGCTGGCTCAAACTGCGGTCTTAACTCCCGCACCGCGTCGCTTTTCAGCGCGAGCTGTGTGGAGAAACCCATCTCCACCTCCATTGCGTTGGAGAAGCAATCCCGTGTAAAATGCAGTTTGCACACTCCAGCTCTAGGCGGGAACTCACGGTCTTCCAGGCCAAATGCATGCAACCACTGGCGCTTAATTTTAAAGTCTGCTGGTAAACTATGCAGTCCAGGAGTGCTGTCGCAACCAGCAACACACCTCCGTACCATCCTGACCACTGTACTAAATACAGATAAATCTACGCTAACTTGAAGATCTAAATAACTATATAATTGTTATGCTAAATAGATGCTATAATAGTCTATCCTGGTCGTTACCAATACTCGCAATTCCAGCTCCTGACTCACTACAGTGATTTTGATGGTTTTATACTGCCAAGGGCGTGGTAGCTCGTACCAAGGGGCGTGGTGAGCTGGAAACTGCTTACGTCACCTACCACCGCAACATCCAATAGGAAAAATCAACTGCAGTAGCCACCGTTCAACCCGAAGAGGGCAGCACTCACACGTTTTTACACCATATATTGTAGAATTAAAACACTTTATACTCAAATGTCCAAAAAGTTACTCGAATCAATGAACAGCACTAATAAAGCCCCATTCTTATAGATCATTAACTAAAAAAAGTTGGTTTAGGGTTTAGTTACTCTTTAATAAAAGTCACCATACATAATCGTGAAATGATTTAGTGCATGTACAACAATAGCAAAGGCTGCATTTTCATTAAATAAATACACGCTTCCTGCGGTTTTCCACCAAAATAAAAGTTTGATGGTTAACCGCTGGAAAATTAAGAGAGCCATAAATATTAGTATTTTATTTTACAGTTACAATCTGAAAAAAATATATATTATTTTTAAAAACTCTTTATTTTACAGTGAAATATTACAATAGCAATATTTCTAATTTCTTATTTTACTATTGTTGTTGTTGTTAATAATAATTATAATAATAATAATTATAAGTGTATGCTCTCTGCTGTTTAATGTAGGAAAATTAGGAAATTAAGACTTATTTGTATTTTACATAATATTATTATTATATTTTCATAAATACTCTCTATTATTATTTTACAGTGAAATAACACAATAGCAATATTTCTTATTTTATTTATTGTAGTTTTATTCAATATGATTACTAGTAGCAGTAGTAGTATAGTATTAGAAGTAGTAGCAATAATAATAATAATAATAATAATAATAATGTATTTTATTGATTTTATTGTTTAATATTAGTTATTATTATTATTTTATAGACATATTAATATATAATCACCAAATACGGTCAAATTGTGCAGCTTTACAGCACAAATAATTATTTTAAATTGCATTAAATGTATTTATTTTCTGGCAATACTTATCAGAAAAACCACAATTCGATTTTTTCCCCAAATCGTGCATTCCTAATATGCATACTGGACTATGGTTTACTCGTGCAGCTGTATGTGAGTGCCCTAACACACACCCCCTGCTCGTCCAGTTTGAGGAGCTGCTCTGGGACTCTGGGTGAGCTGATGGCCAGTCGGAGACACTGGATGTTCAGCTCAGGAACCACGTACTCCAGCACCTCCTTCAGCGGGAGACCGCGGGCCGTCCCGTGCCTCGCCGTGGAGGGCACAGCGTCCTCCAGGATCGCCCCGCGCAGGGTAGTTAACTGAGAGAAAGAGAGAGCAGAGCAGGAATCGAACAGTGCATCTATAACACATGCATTAAACAGCATGGACATTTTCCCGCCTCAAACGATCCAAAACCCACGACGAGGCTTTACTAGTTTAATCAATATATCAAACCTCAAGTACTAAATGATTCTAATCCAGTCAGTCTATGAGCAAACTCAATACTTAAAAAAAAAAACCACATAGATCCATTGGGATATCAAGTTATTGGCAATGAAATGAAAATCTGGAAGGAAGAAATTGAGTCTCGACCCTTATTTCTGCACTTGCACTTATAAAGTAAAAGCCTTTTATGCTGAACGCTGATATGAAGCACTAGCATTTCTTTAAAGGCTCATTCTGAGGTTTTGATTCATGCAAGTATCTAGGCTTCATAATTCAGTGTAATTGAGAACGAGTGCCATCAGACGCTAAAGATCAAAGCATGAGGTTTAATGCAACGACGCGTTTGATTAGAGAGAGGAACTGATGCAGACAACATCTGCATTTACGGTCCTCAATAATTATAATAATAATACTAATATTTCACCTCATATTGCATAAAGAAAATGTATTTTATTTTAGGTCTGTCAAATTAAATTTCATAAAATAAATCATCCATCCTAAAAAAAATTATAAATAATATTATTCGTAGAATAATTGTTTAGAAATTATAAAAAAAAAAAAAAAAAGTTAGACCATTATGATTTTTTGACCGTGACATTATTTTCATGATAATTAAGATCATCTTTCCAAACATTAAACAAACAAACAAATAAATATTTCACCTCATGAAAAGGAAAATTTATTTTTAATAAAGATAATTAAGTTCAACTTAGGTCTAGTATTATTATTTAAATTAATTAAATGTAATTAAAGATTATCCACACTAAATTAATAAATTAATGAATGAATAATAAACAAATCAAATAAAATAAAAAGTTTATTTTAGGACCATTAGAATCTTTACATTGTGACATTTTTGCACTGTATGTAAGTAAATAAATAAATAAATATGAGCACATTTTTCATTATTTGGACAGATTGTTTTTTTTTTTTTTGCAGACAAATCCAATTATTGCCAATGGATTTCTACTGGGGATGATAAATATTTACTATATTTATATTTTTACAGAAATTAAAACTTAATAGATTTTATAGCTTGTAAGTTTGAAAAAGGGAGACTTTTACCTTCTTATATTAATGTTTAAATGTTTAATAAAACTTAAATGGGGAACTATTTCCAAGCTCATTGATTAATTTAATCTTTATATCTAAAACAACTTACATTTTTTACTACAATTCGAGAGGTCAATCAATTAATTTTCAAACTAATTAATTACATAACAGGCTAAATAACAATTAATTCCAAATCCTAGTGTACATCAACATTAGTTGAGTGACTGATGTGCTTTCATCCAGTACCTGACTCGTCCTGAAGGTGATGCGATGGTTATACTGCGCTGTGTCCTTGTCTTTCCCATCATCCAGCTTCTCTCTCCGTACGCTGATGGCCACCGGACCCAAGTGTTCATCCACGCCGAAGTAGTTCTGGTGCTCTGAGAGTTAAACCACAGGAGAGATATGAGGTCAGGTTCAAGAAGGACAGATAACACTTTCCAAGAATATCCCACAGAGTGCAGACAGGAAGAGCCCGACAGGAAGTGGCCATTGACAGCCGCTCTAGTGCTGTTCATCTGAGAGGTCACACTGAGGAGATGACAAACACAAGTCTCTATATCTATAATGAGCTACAGACCAAAGGAAGGAGAACTCTGTGTGTCATACTGGCTTTACATAAGACAGCTATTCACTTTCATACTTTATGATTAAATGGACAACATAAATGGAAATGATTCATGTTTATTGATCCCTGACATCATTTTTCCACAAAACTTCTGCAATGGAAATTATATGTGTATGACTAAAAGGATGAATCTTAAGTCTGTCAAGAAAATATTTCACTTCATGAAAAGAGAATTATATTTTGCATTTGTTTTAAATAATATATATATAATATACGAACCATTTATTAGGATCAGCCATTACAAAAAGTACTTTTTTTTTTTTTGTAAAATATGACATGATCTTGTAGATAGGCTTCTTTATATTCATCATCAAAATTATAATATAGAAAATGAAGCTTATTTAGGAGCATTAAGGTTTGTGACATTATTTTCAGGAAAATTTATGATCATCTGTTCCAAACATATAAAAACAAACGAGCAAATAAGTTCATACATTTATTTTATTTTGTAGTAAATTAATTTTATATACTTGATAAATGATGTTGTTAGGCCTCTTACTTAACTAAAAACTAAATTAAACTAAACTAAACACTAAATTTAGGACCGGTAAGATTTTTGCATTGTGACGTTATTTTCATTACAATTGATCATCTGTTCCAAACAAATCAAAACTTAATTTTAAATACTTCATAAATTATTTTCTCTTTTGATTTTGGACTAAAATATGACATGCTCTTGATATGCTTCATGCAAAAAAAAAAATATATATATATCATCATTAGGTTCTGTCATTCAGAAACATGGCAGAAACATACTACTGCTGTGCTGATGACACTCAAATCTACCTCTCATTGCATCCTGATGATCCGACGGTAGCTATTCACATCTCAGTTTGTCTAACAGACATTTCTTCCTGGATGATGGACCATCACATTCAACTCAACCTTGCCAAGACAGAACTGCTTGTGATTCCAGCAAACCCCTCGTTTCATCACAATTTCACCATCAAGTTAGGCACATCAACCATAACTCCTTCAAAAACAGCTAGAGGCCTTGGAGTTATGATTGATGATCAGCTGACTTTCTCAGATCACATTGCTAAAACGGTCCAATCCTGCAGATTTGCTTTATTCAACATCAAGAAGATCAAGCCCTTTCTTTGGGAACATGCTGCACAACTCCTTGTTCAAGCTCTTGTTCTGTCCAGGCTGGACTATTGCAATGCTCTCTTGGCAGGTCTTCCAGCCAGTTCCATCAAACCTTTACAATTAATCCAGAACGCGGCAGCAAGATTAATTTTTAATGAGCCAAAAAGAATACACGTCACACCTCTGTTTATTAATTTGCACTGGCTTCCAATAGCTGCTCGCATAAAATTCAAGGCATTGATGTTTGCCTACAAAACTACCACTGGCTCTGCACCCATTTACCTAAATTTGTTACTTCAGACTTATGTGCCTCTAGAAGCTTGCGTTCTGCAAGTGAACGTCGCTTGATTGTGCCATCCCAAAGAAGCACAAAGTCACTTTTACGGACTTTTAAATTAAATGTTCCCTCCTGGTGGAATGACCTCCCCAACTCAATCCGAGCAGCTGAGTCCTTAGCCATCTTCAAGAATCGACTTAAAACACACCTCTTCCATCTTTATTTGACCCTCTAACTTTAACACTCACTATTCTAATTCTATTCTTAAAAAAAATCTAACTACCTTTCTAATCTTTTTGTATTCTATTTTTTTTCATTAATTTTGCAATTGTATGTGTGTGTGTGTGTGTGTGTGTGTGTGTGTAAAGACCTCTAACACTAGCTTGCTCTATTCTTTTTTTATTCTATCTGTTTTCTTTTTATTTATTATATTATTTAAAAGCTCTTGCTAGGTGTACTGTGTTAAGCTAACTGAGACTTGTTATAGCACTTATATATCATTGCTCTTTTTGTTGTTTTTGATTGCTTCCACTGTCCTCATCTGTAAGTCGCTTTGGATAAAAGCGTCTGCTAAATGAATAAATGTAAATGTAAAGTAATGTTGTTTTTTTTTGCATTATAATGGAGACATTTAAATGCCCTTCTAGTTATCTGTAATGTCAACATGCCAGTGATGTGGTCTATTTCAGAGCACATTAGTGTCATATATGAACCATAATCTCCATAGGGGTTTGCCAGAGATTAACAACAGAAATAAAACCCGCCACAGACGAAGCTTAACCTCTTTCTTCTTGATATCCTTTTCAATAAGCCCCTTTGGAGACAAACATGCATTTGGACCAAATTATGCAACATGATGGACACTGTGTATGACATTGAAACATTGCGATAATGATGCAAAACTCTCACAAAAAATATGCGGGACAACAACAGAAAAAAATACAAATAAACAGGGATTGAGCAGCTCACTTAATGTGAATGATCTAATATGAAGTTATGATAGAAGCTGTGACCTGAACGATGGAAGAGATCTGAAACTGTCCTCCACGAACAGGCCTTAAAGGGATAGTTCACCTTTAGCTGCTGTGTTTTTTTTTACATACTATGGAAGTCAATGAAGACCAGCAACTGAAGGTAAACTATCCCTTTAATCTACCTCAAAAACACAGGGGTGAAGAAGAAGAAACACCCTCACCGGGACACTTCATCTCATCCTCTCTAAAGCACTCAAGAGGTTAAAGCACAAAGCTGAAGTAAAGAGTTAAACAACATGACTTTATCAGAACCCTGCTGGAAGATCCAGTAATAACCAGCTTTGATAATAACCAAAAATGATCAGCAAATCAGCATATTAGAATGATTTCTGAAGAGCATGTGACACGGAAGACTGCAGAAATGATGCTGAAAATTCAGCTTTGATCACAGGAATAAATTACATTTTACAATATATTCAAATAGAAAACTGTTATTTTAAATTGTAATAATATTTTACAATTTTGACTGTAAAAATTCAAAGATAGTTTTACAAATGGCAACCAGTCAAAAACACAAATATTAATTTTGCAACATTTTGACTAGATATTCGACAAAACAAAGTTAAATGGTAAGATTTGTCAAACTGGATTTCAAAATCGGAGAGAAGGGAAAAGTCATTTTGAAAGTGGTTTGAACCTGGTACTGGGAACAAAGCAGCAAACATAAAAAAAAAAAAAAAAAAAAAAAAAAAAAAAACATGACCTATGACCACCTTAAACACTCTGATAAAAAGACAAAACGTGAAATGTAACTATGACACATCAGTTTGTCACCAACGGGACTGGCTGAGCTGAGCCATGATTTTAGAAAAGATGAAGCATGCATTAATGCAGACTTTCAGAGGGCATGCCATGTCTTGCATCCCTGATCATGCAGCATCTTGATCATAAACAGGGGAAAACAGGAGAGGAAGTTAATGGAATCAATGCTTCTCCCTAGGTGATAAAAGCATCATGGAAAGCAAGGTGTGAAAGGGGATAGTGGACATGTTGACAGGTCTGTCCTTTCCACGTCCCTCTAGAGACGATGATGGGGTGATGATCAGATATGAAAGGTTAAATGGACCTGGCTGTTAGTTTGAAGTAGGGAATGTCAGACTGTCAAAATAAAATTAGCTTCTTTATTAAATAGTTAAAAACCAACATTCATCTTGAAGTAATTTATGCATTCAAGTTATGCATTCCAATGAATTCAATTTAAAGTAATACATTTAAGTTATGACAAGAATTTACAGTTATGCATTCAAGTTATGTATTGCATTTAATCTGATATAAAGTTATGCATTCAATTCAAAGATGCACATTCCATTTAAATAAATTTAGTTACGCATTCAAGCAATGCATTGCATTTATTAAAACTGATGTTGTGCAATTTAAATAAATTGTATATATTCAAGTTATGCATTCAGTTTAAAGTTATGTATTCAAAGTTATGCATTAAATCGCAATTGAATTGTAATTGAAAAACAAATGTTAAACCTCCTTTTTAAATCTGCCATTTGCCATTACTTTAGTTACTCTTCACTGCATAAGCCACATTAAATTACTGTTAACTATTAGTTAGATATTAGCAAAAATGCATTACCAACAACAGTAGCCTAAGAATAACTAAATAAATCAATATCTGCCTATTAGTTTTGAATTAACTAATAGCTCACAAAGCCAAATGGATCAATTTAGATTTTCACACTGAAACTACTTTCCTCTTTAAACAGACCTTAAAATAAATAGTTAAATGCAAAGGACTAATTAATGTCAAATATAACCCTGAACAAATGAAGAAAATTGAGCTCTTCTGCTTGATAGGTCTTTGGCGGCACGGCACGGTGGATGATTATCTATTTCCCAACAGAACAAGCTGGCTAAAATTATTTATTTTCATTTGAGCTGAGCTGTAATTGTCTCATTTGCTATGGCTGGAAAGCCTGTGAACGTGCAAGACACAATCGCAGCTTTCACCCACAGGCCGCGGCTCATTATTCAGCTTAGTTAAAGGAAAGAAACACATTTCTGCATGGGAAGAGGTGGAGCAGCTGTTTTCCAGAGCTTAGGAATGGGTAACACAATCCTGTCAGGACTATACAGATGTGCAGACATGCAAAAAAAAAAAGCAGTTTGACAGATGCTGACACATTCTCAGTTAAACACAGATGACATTGTGCAATATAAGTTGAGGTATCATTTGCTTGTTCCATTCCTAGACACGCTGAGTTGTTTTAAAGAAGAGCGGTGAGGAGGGGATCCCGTCTCGCCTCGCTCTGCATCACGGCTCCTCAGAGGGGAACAGCTGCACCTCACCCTGTCTATTCTCACATGACAAATCACAGGCCAATGACAGGAGAACATTCTCACACCTCAATCCTTGCCACAAGTGTTTCTCCTTTCAAAATGTGTTACAAACACCATGCCTCAAAAAACCTTGTCAGACCAACATCCAATACTTTCAATGCACACATTTTTTTTAATTTACACTGCAAATCAAATCAGTTTTCAGTTAGTAATTAGTATTTTGTGGTCTTTAGCAAAGTCCTGAAATTCTGCCATTTTTCTCACCCTCATATGGAACACAAAAAAAGGTAATTTGAAGAATGTCGGTAACCAATAGGCTGACAGTAGCCATTCACTTTCACAATATTTTTCCATGCCATGGAAGTCAATGGCTGCTGTGAAATCTAACCAACATTCTTCAAAATATCTTCTTTTGTGCTCAACAGAAGATAGAAACTCGTACAGGATTGGAACACTGGTATGTTGAAGATCCTATCTATGAAAATACTAAGGGCCAGATTTACTAAATGGCAAATTAGTGTGAGATTGCAATCCCATAAAAGTGCAGATGGTAGTGGAAAGTTTTGTGGTTGATCTGAAACGGAAACTACTACAAATGGATATGCAAAAATCTCAGCCCCAGAAATAACTCATGCCAGAGTCCTAAAAGCCCCAAAACAACCTTTTGTTGACATCAGCTAAAGAGGAAATATGCTTCATAGGCAGAGCAACAATTTGGAATAGCATACATTGATGAATCATCTTAAATAGAATCATGAATGAAAGGTCAATTTAGTTTTCCTGTTGAGCTTAACAAACAAGAATCAACCTTGTTTTTCATGCAGAATGAAAAGGCTTACCTCTCCCATAGAAATATTTGTGGTAATAATATGCTCCCAGGTCGATGTGCTCGATGATGTACCGCTTGACCTTTTCCCGGTGGATTGGCTGGCTTTCTCGTGGCACCTCCAGTACAGACACACCAGCGTTGGTACAGTGGGAGCTCAACGAGGACTCGAAAGAGCAGTTTTCTACTCCAGCGCTGTAGGTGGCATTATTGGCCCTGGATAGAGATATCTTCCTCTCCCCTTCACCACCAATCTCATTGCGAAAATGCGGGCAACTTAGCACCAATCCATTGCTCTTCCCATCCCCCTCATCCGCATCCAGGTTTTCCTTGGGATTGAGGTCTTCCCGACTTCCTAGCGGCGATTCGAACATGGTTGAAGGTCCAGTTGTATTCCCACCTACTTGTCCACCTCCTGGGACTTGGTATTGGGATGCGGCAGAAGCTCCAGTGGTGGTGTTTTTCCTCTGGCTGAGGCTTAAGCGATTTGCCACTGCTTCACTGATGTTGAAGAGGACACTTTGGACGTCATAGTGAGCAAAGCACTTCTGGAAGTTGAGCGGCCGGCGGTCGTCCTGCTCAGTGGAGAGCCGCAGACCGTCATTCTCACACTTAATAGTCCTCAACTTCCTGAAAAGCGATGTCTCGGATGATTCAGACTTAAGACGATGCATAAAGGACTTCTCTCTTTCTCGGCTGTAGAGGAGGGAGCTGTCCACGTAGTCATAGCCAGAGATGCGGACGATCTCGCCGCGAGCTATTTGTGCAGCGGTCTGCAAGCTTGGGGAGAGGGTTGTGTCATAGTGAAGGAGCTCTGGGAAGCCGGCAGGTGGGGCGCTGCGATGATCCAAGTTGTCAATACGATATCCTCGCAACATAGTAAAGAACCCATCATTCCCAAGACCCTGACGTTCAATCGAGGATGTGCTGCCGTACTCCCGATGCAACGAGGCGCCGGTGTTGGGGTTGACAGCATTCTGGTCCAATATGTCCTCCGCATCGATGTCGCTGATGGTCACGTCACTATTACTCCGTTGGCGAATGGGATGGAGTCCCTTCAAAGGAGATAGACTCAAAAGGTCACTCAGGGAATATTTTGTATCCGAATAATCAGGCTTCAATGGTGCTTCACCCAAATCCGTGATCTCTACACTCTGGTCTGGCTGTCCGTTCTGAAAGGCCGTAATGACAGTCTCATAGTTGGGTCCGCCTCGGCTTTCCCAACCCTCCTTTTTCGGGGGCCAATCTGTCACCCTAGCCCGCACCCCCATTTTAGGCATAGCAGGCGTCCCATTCGTTTTGACACCCCCTTCCAGCTTGCCCTGCGTGTTGCCCGCTGGATGTCCCATACTCCCATTTAATGCTTTCAGCTTCCTGCTAAACAATTCCTCAGATGACTGCATGACGTAAGAGGAGGCCTTAAGCGATGGAAGATTTGTTTTATCACCGATACCCACGACTCAAGCTCATATCCTACTTGCAGCTGCTTGGGAAAGCGAGAAATCAAGTCAACTTATTGCTTACATTGTCATGGGTCACCTATTTGAGTCCCAGGCCAGCTATCTCAACTAGTTTCAGAGTCGTCCTAGAGGGAGTAAGCCCACATAAAGGGCCACCCTTCACTACAAGTCCATTTTTCTCCAGAAGTGACCAGTTTGATGAAAGACAGGCAGCATTTGGGGGTCATGGATGGCTGGAGCATCAAGGAGCAGAAGGGGTCAGTTGAAACAGCTCTCCTTTCACAGAGCTCAGCTAATTTAGGGCAACAGCTGGAGGAGAGTGATCTGTTGGGAGCAAGGAGAAAAACAAAAGCACATTAAGGCATTTCACAGAGAATGGCAGAATATATTTATTCGGATACTCTTCCAGGATTTCATAGAGAACAGTTGGATGTCATTCTCACAACCTACATATGACCACTAAACAATGGAAACTGTTAGATAAGTGGTGGGGTGTCTAAGGCGTAACAGGCACGATGACTCCTTCAAGAAGGTCTTCACACAAAGAGATCTTTCAGAAATATGAATGCCTATTTTACTTTTATTGGCCAAATAGGGGTTAAAATCAGTCTTGTTAGCCATACAGAAGGATAAACCTAAGGGAATGTTCAATGGTTTTAAAAATTGATTATGTATTAGGCAAGGAGAACATGCTACTTTCATGCCACAATTATTCACACCGGAGTACTGGGTCATAAATTGCAATGCATATATTACATGCACAACTATAAATGCATATAGCTCATATAAACACACATATATAGACAAGGCTTAAAGGTTCCCAATGGGGACTCCAGCATTTGAACTTCACTTCTGCTCGGCTGTGCGGCTCACCATTTGTGGGTTGGGAAGGTGCCACTGATGACCTAAATGGGTTTTTCGTGTTCATGAATATCGGCTGCATGCCACATTCATGCATCCATATATATATATGTGCTATAAAGAATCATGTAACATGATCTAACATTGCTATGAGTCCACCAAAATACCTGCTAAATCCAATATATAGCTTGACTTGCAATGTAAACGCTATGAGCCTTTTTGTGAACTGAATCTAAAAAAATTAACAACAGGAATAAGGGGCAAAACTCATGCTTATAATGATATCGGCATCATTCTCTGATAGTTTTAAACACTTTCAAAGTGCCGACATGTTTACTGCATTAGTGCGTGCCTCTGTTTGATTGATTTAGTCATTGTTCGGTACATAATACTCATCTATTCGCTTATTCGTCCGAACACCGAAAGAGATTTTTTGTGCTGTTTTCAGCCAAATAATTTCAGTTGCCGAATATTTGGTGCATGCCTACAGAAAAACACTTTGAAAACCATAATGGCATCCTTTGACTAGGTTCATCTCTAAGAAAAATCATGGTATCACATGTTAATTTGAAGAATGACATAGTGCATGTCCAAAAACAGGCTAAAAATAACATTATTGCAAGCAAACTTTTCAATATTACATTGTGCAATTTCTATGTGAATTTGAGAACAGCTGAAATCAGAAAACGAGAACAGCCAACATCATTTTCTGATTGCATTGAATTTTAATTGCATTGACTTTTCCTAGACCGCTTCCCCTTGGACTGTCCTTCACAACGATAGAAAAAAAGCAGGATTTTGGATCCCAGTGCAGTAAGGATGAGCAAGGACAAAACAGAGGAGCTCTGATTACGTAATCCCTTTTCACATTGACACAATCATTAAGATACACACACACACACACACACACACCAGAAGGGTCAAAAAAACCATGTCCTCAAAACATTCAGCGACTATTGAACTGTGACTAAAAGGGTTTCCTTCAATATAATGAGACTCTGAATAAGCTGCTGAATTCCAATAGAAAGATTCTTCCACAAAAGCTCTTTACAAATCTAAACGCCTAAATCCAAATGATGTCTAAACAGAGCCGTTCATCTAAGCAAACCACATGCTATAAACCCTGCCAATAATTTCCAAAGGCTTTTTGTGAAGGCCGTGATGTTAGAACACTTTCTCCTGGCGATGTTAGTCATTTAGCAGATGCTTACGTCCAAATAAATCTAAAAATGAAAAACACCACGAGCAATTCATCACACAGGGGCTAATAATACACTATTATAATGGCAAGTCACAAGATTAAGCTACAGTAAAATTCTGTCTAATAATATGCTGTTGATTATGTCAGTGGTTGACAAAAATATTATTAGATTTTAATATTGTACTAAAATGAATAAATCAATGTTAATAATTACTAAGCTGTTAATTATTTTAATAGACAACACACACAAAAAAATATATTTAAATATAAAGAATATAAAAGATTAATAAATTATTGAAAGAAAGTTAATTATGAACAAACTGACAATTATTTTAAGATAAAAAAAATATATATTTTAATATTGTGCAAAAAAAATAATATAATGAATTAAAATTATTTCAAATAAAAATAAGTTGTTAATTATTTTAATGTTTGACAAAAGTTATTAAATTTTATTAATACAAAAATAAATGCATGGATCAATGAATGAACAAATAAATAAATAAAATGTTAATTATTAACAAAAGCTGTTAATTATTTAAATGGCCGACACACAAAACATTTTATATTGTTCAAAAATGAATGAATGAATGATTTATTTTTAATAATAAGCTGTTATTTTAATTACTGACATGAAATGTTTAATAATTTATTACTTAATGTAAAAAATGACATGCATAAGTATTCATTATTACCAATAAGCTGTTAATTATTTTAATAAAAATATTATATTTTATTACTGTGCATAATAAATTACATGCATAAATATTCGTTATTACCAATAAGATTAATTATTTTATTTTTCGACCTAAATATTTATTATAATTTAATTGTAAAATTTATATTCATTTTGAGATTTGCTAAATATTATGTTTAACTATTATTAAATTATTAGTGTTTTTTTTAACAATTAAATATTTAATACTGGCTAATAAACATAAATCATTATTGACCAATATTGAGATATTTATTTATTTAAAAAATAAATAAATAAATAAAATATTTTACTAGTAATGCACAAAAATAAATATATTGTGCATTGCTAGTAAAATGTAAAAAAGAAGAAAATCAGATCGGATGGAGGTTGGAGGCTGGTTTCCCCACAGAGAAACAGAGAGAGGAACGATTCTGGAAAGTGTAAACATCTGCCACACACATACACTAGACGTCATGGTGGTCTCGATCTAGAACACAGACAGTGATAAATGTTCTCCATCGTGTCTTTCTCTACAGCGGCCCCTGACTGCAGCACAACTTCGTGATCAGCAGAAAAAACATCATCCCTGCCACGACCTCTGACCTGTGCAGGGTTTGTTTACTGACTGGGCCTTCTGTGTGTGTGTGTGAAGGAGGCTAACAACGAGAGGTCTAGCACACACACACACACACACACACAGAGGTCTTTAACGAGAAAAGCTCAGCAGTCCTTATCTTTGGTCAACCTCCAAGGCCAAAGAAATGAAATTGGGGAGGGGGAGGGGGAGGCTTCTGCGAAACTAATTATGGCAGTGAACTCATTTTCTGTCGCTGGATGGGCCGGTTTCGTGTCTTTGGTGCTGTTTCGCCAGGTCTTAAAATAATCTTTTGACATGGTGGCCTGATTAGAGGCTATGGGAGTATTGAGGAGAACCTGCTGCTGTCATCTGCTTCAGACGAGATCGCTGGAGGTAAATATTAGCATGATGTTTGATACAAATGTCCAAGCTTATTTTATTTTTGCCATCATATAATGCACAATTAAAGCTGAAGTTATTTTTGAAGATAGTTTTTATTTCTTTTTACTTAACCTATTTGCATAAAACTGCTTAAATTAATATCACACTGTAGTTATTGTGGCATTGTAATAGAAAATTGTGCATGGGCATAACTATTATTCTTTTTTTGTTTTGTTTTTAATTGTAATTTTCTAATAAACCACAGTGTAGCTATTGTGGCAAAATAGCAGTGAGGTGTGAATGGGCACAACTTTTAATTTTAATTAAGTTATTTATTGTTTGATTATTAATTAAAATGTTAAAGGTCCCGTTCTTCGTGATCCCATGTTTTAAACTTTAGTTAGTGTGTAATGTTGTTGTTAGAGTATAAACAACATCTGTAAAATTCTAATGCTCAAAGTTCAATGCCAAGCGAGATATTTTATTTAACAGAATTCGCCTACAAAAAACGACCCGTTTGGACTACATCCCTCTAGTTCCTGCAGTAATGACGTCACTAAAACAGTTTTTTGACTAAACTCCGCCCACATTAATTCACAAAAAGGGGGCGTGGCCTTGTTGCGCTCCGACGGAGAAGAGGAAGAGCTGCGTTTTGTGTTTGTGGCCATGTCGTCGAAACGCTGTTATTTTCATCTCGTAGTCCAATCATCTTTGTTTGTCCTTCCCAGGGACGCTGTACTTGGAGATTAATGGTTACAATTTATGTTTAACTCGGTTCCCGAAAATTATTATCCACAAGTAAAACTATGTGCAGCACATTTTGCTGAGGACAGCTTCCTCAATCTCAAAAAATGAAGGATTCGCACAAAGATTATTCCTGAAAGATGGAGCAGTTCGCTCTTTGTCTGGAGAAGGCGTTGTTTATGGACCACAACCAGTGTATTTTATTATTTAAGTTGGTGCGTTTAACAGTTTCTGTAACTTATTACACAAAGGCCAATGCTGTTTAGCTTTTTAACTAGATGTTAGGGCTGTGCAAAAAAATTGAATGCGATTTTCATGCGCATCTCGTCAGTAAAAACGCTCCTGTGATTATAAGTACATCTCCAGCACATGCTCCTGCACACTTGCTTCTCAAAACTAGTCCAATTGCGTTTCCAGGAGGGTAGCGCGCGCTCAGCTGCTGTCGAATCACAACACAGGAACCGCTGACCCAATCAGAACTTGTTAAGTGTTTGTGAAGGAGGGGCTTCATAGAACAAGGAAGTCATCAGCCCGTTTTTATGACAGTGAAAACAGATAGGTGAACTGTGTGAAAAATACTGTGTTTTTTTACACGCGAAACAAGAACACACGTTATATTGCACACTGTAAACCCAATCAAAGCTTCAAAAAAGCGGGAAAAACCGGAACTTTAAATTTATCCACTTAAATTCTAGATTTTAATTGTATCTATTAATCTTTTTTTAAATTCTTACAGAATTCTATTAAATCACATTCTAGATATTGTGGCACCATAGCAGCAAGGTCTACATGGGAGCGACTTATTATTATTTTTAATTGTAATCTTTTTCGTTTTAAAATTATTTTTACAAATACTATTTAAATTTCTACTATTAATCATCTACTTAACCTTATTTCAATGCAATTATTTATAATAAATCATATCATAGACATTGTGCTATCGTAGTCGTAGCAGTGAGTTGTGAACGGGCAAAAAAAAAAAATATATAAAATGAATGCTAATTTTTTATTTTTTTTTATTTTTTACACATCTTATTTCCACACAATTATTCACAACATAGGTATCATAGCAGCAAGTTGTAGTTGTGCATGGACCATTATTTTTAATTTTTAATTTTTACTATTAATCTTTTACTTAACCTTTTTTCCACACAATTATTTTTAAATCACACTGTAGACACTGTGTGACCGTAGAGACAAGTTGTGCATTAATAATAATAATCTAGTTTGTATTGTTACAGTTGTTGTTGTTGTTTTTAAAGAGTTACGAGTTTACGGTTTATGGTTTGTGTTTTATTAGAAAGGTTTGAGCTCATAATTTATATCTCATATTTAATTTGATTATTTCAAAAATGCCATAAATCATACCATAATATTGTTTTTAATGCACAATTCTTCTGAATGCATTAAAGATGTGGGATATGCATGGCAGAAAGCGCTGAATGCTGTGATTCTCTTGAGCGCAGGGGTCACTGCAAACCTCCTCATCATCCAAACCGGCTCTGACAGAAGAGCTGTGCTGCAGCAGAGAGCTTACTGAGAGCATGAGTGCAAGCCTAGAGATCATCTCCTGATTGAACCCACACAACACTAGATCTCCAATATACTGAGACGGCAATACTCTAAATCAATTTCTGAATTCAAACACCAACAATCTTTCTAATAGTACAGATTAGAAGAATAAGCAAAAAGTACAAAAAATCTAAAGAAAATGTAAGCATTTCGAACTCTACACTCAAAAGTTCAAAAGCTGTCAATGGGACGGTACACTTTCAAAAGATACACATTTGTACAGTTATCTTTACCCCTAAAGGGTGCATTTTAGTACCTATGGGTACATTCTAGTACTTAAAGTGTAGCTATGATATAAGTTACTAAACGGTAAATACTAGCACCTTTTGGAAAGGTCTGGTCCCAGTGACAGCACAGGATGCACTGAAATTTTATGACATTTCAGCCCAGAATTTTCATTTTGGTGCATCCATTTTAATAGTTATAATAGTTATATATATATATATATATATATATATATATATATATAATTTCTATTTACTTTTCATTTTATTTAGTCATTTCAGAATACTGCAGCTTACTTTTAGTATTTCAACTTAAACTCGTTTTATTTTAGTCAGTTGCCAAAGGAATATTTGTCATTTTTTTTATTAATCAGTCCTTTGTTGTGTTAATGTTTCTCAGCCATCATCAGGACTAAAAAAACTCTTTATTATACTCCATCAGATGAAAAATAAAATGTAAGCAACAGCAAGATATCTTCAAAAGTCATTCATGTGAATATCACAAATAATTCAAGTTATGTGGGAAAGTTTAATACTTGGCTTTTGAAAAATAATAGCCACTAATAGTAATGACTGCAATAACAAGCAGTCAGTTCAGTTAAAATAACACTGACTATAACCAGACAACTAACAGCATGAAAAGGCACTAAAGTGCTTTCATAAATAATGAATGGCCGAATGCCAAAATGAGGTAATGAACCTATTCAGGGAGACCTTCCTTTTCAAACTCCGCTAGCATGTACATCCTTTAACCAACGATGTTTATTTGTGTCTTCATTCAGGTTAAATAAAGAGCTCACAGTCTATTATCTGAGAACACAAAACAACAAGCACAAGTAATTTACACCTCGCTCAAGTTCACCGCTTCAGACGACTGCTCTGCTTTCAATCACACTTCAGGGCCGCTGTTTGAACCTTGAGGTGATTCGGGTGGCGATTATTAAATTCCTCACTTAGTCCGAATGGGAGACGGTAACCAGACACTGACTTCTCCAGATCCACAAACACTCTGTACATTTGGACAACTGCTTCACTGAAAAAAAAAAATAAAATAAAAAATCCCCATTTAATGCACAATTTTGCCAAATTTTGTGATTATATCTAAATTTGGCTATGAAATAATAATAATAATAACTATTATTAACTAATAATAAAAATAATAATTTTCTTATATTTATTACTACTATTATTATTATTATTGATAAACAATACTAACTGATATTATAATTTTATTATTACTACTAAATCAAAATATTAAAGAAATTTAAGAAACAACTTAATACATTTAATATTTAATATATAAATATGTCAATATTATAAATTATATTTTGCAGTTAAAAATTCTGAAAATAATATAATTTTATTTAATATTGCAACTGTGAAATTACTAAAAATGTACAAACTAATATATGAATTTAAAATATTTATTAATTTCTCAATTTCCAAACATTAAACCATGGAATTTTTATTGTTGTTTTATATTTTTATTAAGTACGATTATTAGTAGGAATATCAACATTATTATTATTATTATTATTAAATTTGAATATTTTCATTTGACAAAAAAAAAATAATAATAATAATTATATTATCAACTAATAATAAAAATTATTTTTTTTAATATTTACTTATTACTATTATTATTATTATTATTGATAATACTAACTGATATTATAATTTTATTATAACTACTACTAAATCTAAATATTAAAGAACTTTAAGAAACAAATTAAGACATTTAATATTTAATATATAAATATTACATATTATAAATTATATTTTGCTGTAAAACTATTCTGAAAATAATATAATTTTATTTAATATTGCAACTGTGAAATTACTAAAAATGTACAAACTAATATATGAATTTAATAAATTTCTCAAATTTCCAAACATTAAACCATGGAATTTTTTTATTGTTGTTGTTTTATATTTTTTAAGTAACATTATTAGTAGTAATACCAACATTATTATTATTATAAAATTTTAATATTTAAAATTATTGTTATTTTAATATATATATATATACACTACTACTATTACTACTATTACTACTACTAAATACACATATTAAAGTGATTAATAAAAAAATTGATAAATATTTAACATAAATATTTAATATTACAACATATTTTTCAATAAAATAAAAAGTTGAGTATTTCAGAAAATATAATAATTTTATTTTAAACTGCAACTGTAAAAATTACAAAAATAAATTACAAAATAATATTTATATTTAATATATTTACATTAATTGCTTAACTTCTACACATTAAACTATGGAACGTTTATTTAATTTAAAAGATCAAGGCGAGATGAAAATGGGCCAAGTCTTGTTAACAAAACTCCAGCAATTAAACCGTTAGGCCAGTTAAGTTCATTATTAGGAACAGATTCTCGCCCCGCTGATGGGCTATTCTTAACGGTGCGTGTTTGTTTGGGGAGAAGGCCAAGTCAGCTCATACAACCCTCCCGAACACAGATCCAAACGGCCCCCGAAACACACCCTTCCTTTTATCCGTGGCTCATAACTCAGGCCTCTCGACGGGGAGGCGTCCACCTCAAGCTGATGCTCAAATTAGCACCAGCGTGTTACTCTGGACGTTATGAGTCTATAAGCTCCTCTGTAATAAGACGGGCTGGGCTCTTTGAAGCCTGTGTCGAGCACCGCTGGGAATTTAATAGCCGGTTTTTGTAGGGAATCGGACCCTTCGCTCATCAACAGTTGGTGGCTGAAAGAGTTACAGAGAGAAATTTCATTTTGAGCGACGAGGGAGAGCAACCATGGATCAGACGATCAAAGAGACGCTAAAAAAACGGGTCCGAGACAGAATAAAGAAACTGAGCAGGAGATAAAAGACTAGAGGGCAGAGATGCACCACATTCAGTCACTGCAAAGAGAGAAAAGGAAACTGTGAATAGAATCTGAGCTGCACCATTTGGAGAGGAAATTTAATTGTTACTTTTCAGATAAAAATTGCAATAGCTATTTAAAATTTGATTTAAAGAACAAGTTTGCTGTTCCTGTTTGAACGGCTGCACAGTTAGGACAAAATGTTGTGGTTGCATATCATTATGGCTAAAAATAATAATGATAACAATAATAATAATAATAATAATTAAGGATGCACCGATATGAAAATGTTGGCCGATACCGATAACCGATAATTCTTTAAATATGAAAGCCGATAACCGATATGTTGGCTGATAAATCTAAATCCACATTTTAACATAATTTTTGAGAGGCTGATTACCAAAAAAAGTATCACCATTAAAAGGTGATCAAACATAAAGCCTTACAAATAAATAAAATAATGCTTAAATAATGGAAACAAGTTACTGGACAACATTAAAAAATAAGGCGATAAGACAGTGGAGTGTGTTGAAAAAAGACAATCATGATGCACATGTTGCAGTTCACTGTATTTTCCTTTTCGAAGTGTTTCCAATTATATTTCAAGCAATAAAAAAAAACATCATTGTAAACAATGCACATCTGAAGTATCTCTGCAGGAAATAATGCATTATTTATCGGCTCTAAGATGGTGGCCGATATATTGTGCATTCCTATTAATAATAAAACTTATTATTATTGTTAAAAATAAAAGATCAAATTAAATTACAATAATTAAAATGTATAATTATAAATAATAATAATCATAATAATAATATTTTTTTTTGGTATTATTAAATAAAAACAAAAACTTAAACTACTGTAATATTTTGCTGTAAAGTAAAAAAAATATTTCACAGCATGATAAATAATAATAACGATAAAAATCATAATAATAATTATTATTATTATAGGTATTGATCAATTAAAAATGCTTTTAATTAAGATAATAACTTTTGATATTTTTATTAAGTAATAATAATAAGTATTTTATTATTGCTATTATTAAATAAAAACAAAATAACTAAAAACTAGTGTAATATTCCCTTCAAATCAATGCCATTAAGTCAGATGTTTTATTATTCAGGTGATCAGCTATGAACATGTCACCTGCCAAGCAAGATCGACTTTTGCTCAAACTGTTGCTCTGCGAAGACAGTAATTGATCTGAAAAAAAAACTAAAAAACTAAAAACTGCAGAAGACGATGCTAATTCCCACTTATGGCAATGCTGAGTCTGTCATGTTATCAGTTGACTTCAGACACGTTTCCAAACACATCGACAGCTTGTGCAAGCAGAAGAATGTTAAAAAAGACTTGTGCTAAGGACAAAGAGAACTTCTGAAGTTTTAGAGCCAAAGCAGTGTCAACGGTTTGCCCTGGAGCAGCTGGAACGCTCCCCTCTCAAATCTCC
The DNA here is from genome assembly GCF_963082965.1 of Carassius carassius. Classification (NCBI taxonomy): domain Eukaryota; kingdom Metazoa; phylum Chordata; class Actinopteri; order Cypriniformes; family Cyprinidae; genus Carassius; species Carassius carassius. The sequence goes on from NC_081784.1 coordinate 1,990,730, forward strand.
AGATCCTTCCTTCCACAGAAAATAGAAGTGGGCTGTTAGCAGAGCCATCTATCCTCGGTCCAAATGAAATTGCTGGCCAGTAGCCCATATTAAAACACCCGTCCCTGAAGACACGGCCCTTTTTCGAGCTGTATGTGACGCTCCTTCCAGGACACTCGTTGCTGGTGGAACCACATTTTCACAGCATGGAGCATCTACAAGAGCAGCAGTCTGCCATATGATCAGAGAACTATTATTATTATTATTATTATTCAAAATAATAGTTTATTAATTAACACTTTGATGCAAAAAATTATTATTAGATAAAAATATAAAAATAATTGCAATAATACTATTGCATTATAAAATAAAAGTGAATATTTTTTATAATAATCATAATAGTAATAATCACTATTATTATTACTCAAAATCATATTTTCAGAACTTAAAATTTAATTAAATTTATTATAGAATTAAATTACTAAATGTATTATTGAATTATAAATAATAAAGATTTGAATTAAAAAAAATGTATCAAACAATAAATCTACTTATTGCAATAATAAAAACATTTAAAAAATTTCATATTTTATATGTAATATATATATATATATATATTAAATTGCTACATTTTTATTAAGTTGCTAAATTTTTATTTTATTAACATTTATATAATTAAAATTTATCCAAGGGTATTTAAAAAGAATACATTATTATTATTAATTTGTTATTCTTTTTCAATTATACAAATCTAATAATTTTTACTTTTGCAAGAAAACTGTTGTACTGTAAAATAAAATTAGATAGTTAATTACCTAATTAAGTTAATTACATAATAGATAAGTTTACATAATAATAATTACTACTACTGCTATTATTTTACGGAACTGTTAAAATAGCAATACTATATATTTATGGCTGTCTTAATTTCTTTAATTATAGAGCTTGGTGGAAAATTATTGCGAGATGTTTCTTTTGTTTAAACCTGATTTATACACGATACTCATGACAAATTTGGGAAATGAATTAGTGCATGTGGCGTCTTCAAACACACGTTTTAAGTAGGGATGGGCGTTTTCCGCAAATATCACATTCGAATATTTGAGCTCACAAAAAACGAATATTCGAATATTCGTTTATTTAAATTAAGTTTAATGAGACAGACGTTATTTTTCAGCAACATTTATTGTTTCTGTCATTTTGAACAAGCTTACACACAATAACATTACACATCGTGTTTTGTAGCTGAAAACCTTTAACAATGCGTGCAAACAAACAAAAGTACAGATTAAAAGCAAACAAAAAAAGTGAACAAAGAAAAAACGTAAAGCAGCCTGCAGCAATTAGGCTATTGTAGAACGTAGCCTACACCGAACTTTTAAACTTTTAAACTGTCAGCAAATCTTTTTTGCTTTTTTTCTATTGTTTTACATGTTCTTGTTAAGAAATACGGGCATGTAAACATGATCGGGGGAAAGTCGGCTCCTTAGTCCGTTAACAATAAGGCCGACCGCGGAGAAAACGCGCTCTGACGGCACAGACGTTGGTGGGACTCACAAATAACGGTGTGCTAAGCGAATAAGTTTTGTGAAGCGCTTCGTGTTTTGGTTTCACCACTGAATGGGATCCTCATCTGGAGGAATACATGGCTCCAGTAAGAACTGTTCCCACTCGTCTCGGCTGGACTCTCTGTAATCATCGCTGGAGAACTGGCTCAGCCTTTTCCGACGAGTGGGCATTGCATCCTCTTCATCGTTGGTGACGCACCACTCGCATCAAGGGAAATGTTCTGATAATGTTCAAAAAAGTTTTTTTTTTCTTACTTCTCTCATGTTTTCACGGGCAGACGCGAGAAGAGGAGTTTTCACTGCATTCTCCAAGTTAGCGGTGTTTATTCGTTGCTTGAGAGATGCCGCAACAATGTTCTTGAATTCGGTCACTTTCTGTGATTCTCCACGGCATATTTGAAGTACTGTAGAAGGCCGCAGTTCTCAGGGGCCGTTCACATATCGCGTCTTTTGCGCGCTCAAGTTTGTTATTTCCAATGTAGGCACGCGGTATGCGCGCTCATAATGGAAGCGACACGGTCGCGATGCGCACGAGTTAAAAACATCTTAACTATTCAGAGAGCAGCAAGCGCACCACGGGTCATGTGACAAGAACTAAACATTCAGCTTCATCCTTTCCTGTAACAACGTTGAAAGCTCAGCCAAGATGAAGGAACAGCTGAACATAGCTGTATATGGATTGCCATTTTGAAATAAATTTAGTAGCAGAGCTACTGAAAGTGATTTTTTGTGCTGCAAATCCATTTATCCTTTGCTGAAATTTCTGCGTCTTCATGGAGAGAGCATTGGCAAACGCCCCAGGAGCTCTTCTGCCCGAGCGCCTTGGAAATTAGGAGAAAGGCGCGTTTTTAGGCGCAATATGTGGACGGCCCCTTATCCATTCATTAATTATTTTTTGTATATCTTCTTTTTTGTATTAATTAAATATCTTCAAATATGCCGTGGAGAATCACAGAAAGTGACCAAATTAGGTTTTATTGTGAACTTTTTTTTTTTTGCGAAATTCGAATATCATTTTTATTTATCGAATAATTAGAGCAGAACAAATATTCGAATGTTCGACTATCCGTGCACACCCCTAGTTTTAAGGGACTCAAACTCACAGAGCCTGCAGAGATTGTGTTTGTGTGGAGCAGCATGTGGGGCATAATTCAAGCTGGAAAATACGGAAATCTGCATAAATTGTAAAGTTGAGTTGAGTTGTTTGCTGTGAGGGCGGGGTTTACTGCAAATAAAACACACGGCACATCTGTGAAAAAACACAGGATCTGGAGAAACTGAAGAGGCTAGAGTTCATTCACTTTGCATACTCCAACAGAGTAAACTGCACATCTATTGTGCCGAGCCTTGAAACAGGAAGAGATCAAGACAAAGTGCATGAACTGGTTTTTGACCCCCATGATGCATTAGCACATCTAAGGCTCCTGTACTCAATGTAATGGAGAGCAAAGCAAGAAAGAGAGAGAAAAATGTTTGAACTCAAATAAATAAAATAAAGTGTTTTTCAAGCCTCACTTCTGCATACTAGGTTTAAGTGCGTACTCGAGGTTGCATGCTTCTGTAGTAACTCAATGCACATCCTGAAATGAAGAATAACCACTGAATTTCTACAAACATGAATCTTTGAGATAATATCAGCTATAAGTATTTGGCTGCTCAGATGAATGGTTCATGCATTGCTGACAAATACCTTTACAAAAAACCACTATAAGACAGGTTGCTAAAATTAAATGAAATAAAATAAAAAATAGATTAAACCTCTATACGGTAAATTGTGGAACTTAAATTTAATAAACATAAAATAATAAAAAATATAATAAAATCTTTGACATAATATCAGCCATAAGTAACTATTATTCAGTAAAAGCTACTCCGTTGCTCTGGTTTAAAACAAAAAATAAAACATACAATAAACTTACAAAAGTACGGTATAAGGTACACAAATATGGACCATGGAAATGTCTGAATAACGTCTCTGTGGCTCTGAGATGTGATCTGCATCCTATTTTGGTTGTGATCTGAAAATGTTTCTAAGAACACACAAATGAAATAGATAATTTCTGAGCAGTTCACGTCTCACACCCTTGACTTTGATCTTGTACAGCTGGTGGATCGGAGCGTCTCGACTGAAGGGGCTCGTGTTTGTTTTTGGCCTTTCTAAAGGAGACATCGGATGGCTCCAGCTCCTCGGTGGGCCTCTTTCAAATCAACCATCTGTTGTGGCAGCGCTGGAAAAGCTCTCATAACAGTGCGGCTGGCAAAGACGGTGTGCCTCAGCAGGCCACAACAATATACCAGCAACACGGACTGCACGCCAGCCATTACTGGACCACAATCCCACCGGCCAGTGAACGAACGAGAGAAAGCACTTTACACAAAATGAGGTTTAAAAGATGTTCTGGAGTCACTTTTTGCAAACAGTCAATGAAACGAGGCGCTGCTTATCCATCAGAGCCTGAAATAAATATTACATGAGCTAGGTTCTTTTACTTTTGTTTCATGAGTTTAGCAAATTTTACCACACCGTTATCAAGATTGTTCATATATTTAAAAGAACAAATAAATAATGTAAAAAAAAATGTATTGTAAAATAAAACCATTAAAATTAAAAACATAAATTAAACATAACATAAAAATATAATTAAATTAGCATTAAATAAAAAAAAAATCTGCAGTTTAAGAAAAAAATCTGATTAAAAATGTATAAAAATATAAAAAAAGAAACTTTCTATATTAAAATAAAGTCAGCATAAAATAAATGTTTTCTATATATATATACAGTAGAAGAAGTGCACTGTCACATCACAGTGAAATAACGTTTCAAGCATCATCAGATGAATAAAGACATCGACCTACAACATTGGTGCTTGCTTGTGCATCACATTTTCTTTGTTAAATGTACATTAATAATTTTATATTTCCCTAATAACTTCACAATGCAATTGGGATCATGTTATTTAGTCAGCTACATGAGGAAAGACACTATAGGTGTACAGGGTAAAAACTAATAGATATTACCATACTTCCCCAGCTGATTAATCACAGTACATTAAGACAGCTATATAGCTAAATATGCAAATGAGGCATTATCTTATTCAACATGCATTAACTTGCACACATTTCCAAAAATCAGCACTATAAAGCCAGGTTATAAATTCCTGATTCATTTTCATTTAACATTATTTATTTATATTTTTATATTTTTTTTACTTTAATTGTATTTATTTATTTTATTTAGTTATTTCAATAATTATCATTATTATTCTACTTTATTTTATTAATTTTTTGAGAAAGAGAGGGGATTTTGGATGCCAGAAAATACTGTTAAC